>NC_092782.1:29215494-29518524 GCF_047496795.1 Chiloscyllium punctatum
CCAAACATCATCCCCAGACGCAACATTCACCCTATCACACTCCTCAAGAACCAGATCAACCCTCTTCAGGTTTACTTATTATATTACTCATTGTATTTAAATACATAGAATTTATGTCGAATTGCTCACTTTGCCTGCATGTTGACTTTCTTTGAGTCATTGCAGAGATACCAAGATCCTTCTGAATGCCAACATTTCTGCATCTTATTCAAAAGATATTCTGCTTTTCTATATTTTCCTTCCAAAGTGGATAGCTTCACATTTTTCCACAAATTCCATCTGCTCCCTCCTTAATGATTTCCTTTCTGCATTTGTTTACACTATTGCCATTGCTTAACTTTAATCTAAACAATGCACCTTTAATCTGATTTCCTAGTTAATCTTAATTGTATGTCGCTTCATATCTATGTTGGGTGTTTAGTTTAGATTTACGATCCCAGCTTTGGATTTAACTAAATTACTCACAAACTCAAAAAGAAGTTTTATAATATAATGATAATTCTTCCCTAGAGGCCTCTTTACTACAAGATTTATAATTAACCCTTTTTACGCAATACTAGATCTAAAATAGCCAATCCCTCATTGGTTTGTCAACACTGTGATCTAGAAAATGATCATTATTCCACATACTTGTCCTCAACACACCAATATCATAAATTTGGTTTGCCCAGCATTAATGTAAGTTTAATTCCTCCTTGTGTACTGTATTCACTTTGTCACACGCATCCTGTCCACCACCACTACTGCTATTACTGTGAGAAACCCAACATATTACTCTAACCTCTTTTCTCCTTCTTATTTTTTTGTTCCATTAAAATTCATATTTAATTAGCTTTGTCCTGTTTCTCCTTTGATAATAAAGGATAGAGTAATAACAATTTATCCTAGGTCCCATCTTTCCATTTTGTCTTTTCTTTCTGAAAGTCAATATTGTGGAATGTTTGGTTCTCAACATTGGTCATCTGTGACCACATCTCCACAATGATCTTAAATGAATCCCTTTATTTCTAACAGTGCTAATAATTAATCTACTGTGTTGTTATGTATCCGGTTATAGTTTAAGCTTTAGCTTTTTTTCAATGCTTCTCTGATGCAACCTTACGCATGATTTTTTTTATTCACTCTGTTAAGGTTTTTGTCCTTCCTGACATATTTCCTTATTCTTGCTCAAATCACTAAACACTTGACATTCTTGACATTTTTCTTATTGCTTTTGAATTTGTTCTTCTCTGAAACCTTCCACCGCTTCTCTTTGTTGGTTTATCACTGTACCAATTATGTTAGGTTGTGTTATTTGTTAGGAGACATTAAATGCAATTGCGACTTCTTTATTCTGATTATTACAACCAGTCAAGATTATGATGCATACACCTTGACTGGACTCCCTCCATCTTCTCTCTGCCAGACTTATATGTCATGAAGTTCTTTTACAGGAATTTCATGACATATAAGTCGGATGCAAGGAGATAGCAAATATCAGCTGCTTCTTTTAAAGAGGACAAGCAATGTTTTCAGGTTTAACTTCCAATTGTATCTACAAACTGATTTAGTTAATTGACAGTAATCTCTAACCAGTTACCAATGTGGCTAATGGCAGGGAAAGATCTGACATTGCATGCAGGGATTGTACAATCTAAGATAGGATCTTTCATATGTTGTGGCGAAGGTTCTTGATAAATTCAATATTAATGACTTTGATTTGTATAATCTGGATAACAATGATTAGGTGTTGCTGATATGCATGGAAAAGTAGGATGTGAAATATATGACCAAAACTGAGAAGTTAGCAGATACTCAAAAGTTTGAAATCCCGATACCATAATAAGAATTCTAATGCAGCAATGAATTTGATTTCTGAGTTTAAACGTATTCACACATGTAAGCTGTTCCCATAGTTTATGCAGCTGTGAATAAATTAAGAGCAAGAAAAGCTGCTCAGTGAGCTAAAGTTAATTCAAATTCAGGCTATTCTACTGCCCTCACAACAAATATAGCCCCAGGCAGACAATACAGAAATTCATCTTCTGCTCCAGTTACAACTACAATAGAAAGAGTTAATACTATAGCCTTTGCTTGCCTAGGGACATAATTTTTTCTTGCTAGATGTAATGATAGTAATAGCCAAGACTCAACTAGATACATCTTCCTATGTATTACATAGTTCTGGTAACCCAAACCCTTGCTGAAAATGGAAGACCCAATGTGATGAGTTTTTTTTATTATTGCCCTCTAGAATGTGATAGGATTCCATTTCATCTGATTACCAGATTACTAAAAAGGTATAGCTGTTTTATTGTTATCACTGCACCAGTGTAAAAATAATGGAATAAAAAAATAGGAATAAATGTCAGGCTTAAATATGAAATATTTACCTTAAGGGCGAAAAGGCATCAATTTAAAAATGGTCAGTATATGTCATTTTGCAGATAAGCCTCACAATCATTTTTCTTAAAGCCCGAATCATAAGCCGAAAGCTGTGCTCGGAAACATTTGGACCCTCACTATCACTACTGTAAAAAGCTAGGGATATGTTTCTCTTTAATTAGTGCTTTTTTTTCAGATGCTTGGAAGAACATTCCATGAGTCAGAAATGTTGAATTATTGCAAGTATATTGTTGTTTGTATGTCTTCTCCAAGCAGATACTATCAGAGTAACTCACGATATAACATTTTAAATTGCTAGAATCGGTTTGTCTCAGATACGAAACCCGGAAAGTAAACCAGGTATCTGTTGATTACATCATCATGATTCTCACTGTTATTACTTATGCTGCTGAACTTGGAATGTCACATTAAATTGAATGTGTCCCAAAGGTCTCCTCTGTCAATTTTCAAAACAAAACATTCCAACATATGCTTCCATGTACCATAGTTACCTACTCCAACAGATAGCAATCAAAATGATTTACTCCATTATTTAAATAGCTAATATTCAACTTTCTGGTGCCTGAATCCTGATAACTGCTACAGTTATGCATGCATGTTTTTGAGTTGCAACTTTTTATTAAATTATCTTATGCATCTGCACAAGTGTACATACTTACATTGCTATTAAAACAGATTAAAGAAATTAATTTAAATCTCATTTATATGTTGCCCTCTTGGAATTTCCTTGCTGCACAACGCTGTTTTAATTTGTACCTGAAATTTGTTTGGATTATTATCAAAATGACTCATTTCCTGACATCAGTGGAACATGTTTAAATGCTTTCATAGCAATTGTCAAGTGATTAAAGTACAGAAAGTCATTCCATAATACTTCAGATCATCCGATTCCAACACCTTATGAACCTTTAAAGTACATCTTTTCATAAGATTTTGTAAGAAGCATGTTATGCATATTTTAAAAGAGAAGACATGCAATGGCTTACTTTTTGAAATACTTGCCATTTCAGTATGAGACAAAGGCCCCAATTTTTGTACCTGGATCAGTTACTTCTCCCAGAACTGGGAGAAATTTCAACTCCACAACCCACAAACCTGACTTTTAACAATGGTCATTTTTGACAGGGAGGGTAGACTTAATTGGGCTTTGGGACAAGTGACCTGCAAAGTGTAGAGGAGGCTAAAAGTTCCGAAGACAGGGTGTGTACTTCACACCTCCTCATTCTCCATGCCCCATCCAAACCAGTTCATGCAACCTAATGCCCTATCCCGTTCCTCCATGGCCCCATATATCCCAATTGTAGTTAAGCAGGAGGTTGGAAAAACACAGGAGGCTCGGCAGCATCAGTAGCTGAGGTCAATGTTTCGGGTATAACCCTTCTGAAGAAGGGTTACACATGAAATGTTGACTTTTCCACCTCCTGATGCTGACTAGCTTGCTGTGTTCTTCCAACATCCTGCTCGTCCCCCACATATCCCTATGGCAACATAGTGTCTTCTTCCACCCAGCACCCTTTCCCCTTTACCTACTAAATCAATTCATTGAATATCCTTAAGTACTTGTGTATGTAAGAGAAAAATATACTTCCATTCCTTAAAGCTCTATATTGCATACTAAATATTTTTGAGAAAAGCGAACTCATTCATAAATACACTTTTTGAGTCTTGTTCAGACATTTTGTAAAGATGTGACACTCCTTAATATTGTCAATACTTTTAAAAGTCCTGATAATTCTTAACAGGACTTGACAGGTCAATACTTCTTTGATTTGATTTTGATTTTATTGTCATGTGTACTCAAGTACAAAAATATAGGAGTATAGTGAAAAGTGTATAATGTCACCACATAAGGCACCATCTTAGGGGCAAGCACCTAGGTGCAGAATCTTAAGAACAACATAGAAAGAAAGAACATGGTTAAAAGTTAAACATTGAAGTAATTATAGTACAGCATAAAATATACAAAATATGGTTAAAGGTTACACAATGCCGACCTCCTTAGATTTAAATAGAAAATAAAGAAATAAAGCTGAAAGTTCCAACAAGTTTGACATATTGGGCAGTTCCCAATGGTTGATTGACCTTTTACAGGTAATCATCGCTACAGTTAACAGTCAAAAAGAACCCCAAACCCCTCCTGACCCCTCATCCCCAAAAGTAAACCTGAAACACCGCCTCAAAGAATTCCTGACTTACATCTCCAGTATGTCCTGGAAGTTTATCTGCAGAGGTCTGTCAACTCTCCAAAGAGGTAAGCTGGCTATCCAAAAGAAATGCACTGCTAACAGAATTTCTCTTAACTAGTCTAATTTTCGCTCCAGGTTCCAGGTTCCAGATACCAGAAACTTCAAAACCCAATCCCAATGGAGATAGCTGATAATTTAAATGGCTAGCTACGTCCAGGAACTTTAATTCTCCAACTTCACCCTAACCCTGTGAAAATGAAAGCTTTGGGCTGGGTTGCTCAACTTTAGCATTTTTAGTGTGGCAAAAACATTATGGTAAAAATTGGGCAGTAAATATGAATGCTTTGGCTGTCTGTCATTTCAATATTACTTTGACACTTAGGATAAATTTTGTCAGTTTTTGACAGTACTTCTGGATTTTTGTTTCCTGACATGCATGTATTCTGCCTTCGTAGAAAGAAACTCCTTTAGCATAAACCTTTGGCCCCATTTCTTTTGACAAAGTACAAAAATACATGACTGGCAGATTTGTATCCTGCAATGACAGGAAACATTTGCCAAACCTTTTCTGCCTTGTCTTTTGGGATACATTCATTTTACTGATCATTTGCTTCAGGAAAGTTAATCATTTACACAAATATTAGCATTGGATGCAAAATCACAACAACGCTGCCTGATGATAGATGGGTTTAGTGATACTCAACTGATTATCAAATTGAACTTGGTCTCTGGGCTAATCTGAATGGGGCAAACTTCCATCTTTTTTTTAGATGAGATTACTTACAGTGTGGAAACAGGCCCTTCGGCCCAACAAGTCCACACCGCCCCACCGAAGCGCAACCCACCCATACCCCTACATCTACCCCTTACCTAATACTACGGGCAATTTAGCATGGCCAATTCACCTGACCTGCACATCTTTGGACTGTGGGAGGAAACCGGAGCACCCGGAGGAAACCCACGCAGACACGGGGAGAACGTGCAAACTCCACACAGTCAGTCGCCTCTCAAATCACGTTTTGAGAGGTGATTTATATATGACCCAATACAAATTTAGATTCCCTACAGTGTATCATCACAGACAGGGTACCTGATATTGGAGTCAACAGATTTCTTCAGAATGCCCTTAAATAGGTCTAATGCCACTCATTAACATAACTGAAAGGGCAGATTGTACATCTGAAACCTGGATTCATGGAAATTTAAAGCAGTGAGTTTTCTCCGCGTTTCCTCCCACAGTCCAAAGACGTGCAACTCAAATGAATTGGCCATACTAAATTGCCCATTGTGTTCAGCAATGTCTAGGGTAGGTGCCTTAGTCAGGGGTAAATGTAGAGCAATAGGGTAGGGGAATGGGTCTGGCTGGGTTACTCTTCAGAGGATCAGTGTGCACTTGTTGGGCCAACTGGCCTGTTTCCACACTGTGGGGTTTCTATGATTCTATGAACACAAGCCAGACTGGAAGTAATTTTACAACTCTGAGCCAGAGGAGAGATTCACTTCTCATTCAGTAGGTGTTCAATTGTTATGCGCTTGATCATGTGAGTCTGGTGACTGATCTATTTCACAATATATTTCTTTGTTCTATTTCGATGAAATGGTCTACGATGTGGACTTGGGAAAATGAAAACAAAGCTATACTGTAGAAAGAGTTGGAAGCCAGAATGTTGCATGGTGTAAGCATGTTAAAGCATTGTGAATAAAACCTGTTACATACAGAGAAACCAGTGTCATCCATGCTTAGATTTGAAATATAAATTATAAACCACTCAGTATGTCAGACATTCAGGTGTACAGTGACCATGATTTCCCAGTTGTTAAATAATTATAATATTTGCCATAAACAGCCAGAAGTTAAATAGCATGGTGATTATATCTGATTCAATAAGCTAAGATTTTACGCTTTGGAAGTTTTTTTTTGTATTTCCAAATGATTAAAACATTTATGTAGGTAACAGAAATAATGAATGATTCTGAATTGATTAATGAACTCCTTATTTCAAGCAACATGTTTACGATCTTGATATTTTTGCACATGATTAAGTTGATTCAAGTCTGAAATTTGATGCTAAGCTTAGTAGCATTAACCTGTGTCATGTCAATAGAAAGGTGTGTTGAATGTTTCTTCATTCGTGTGAATGAATCATTATAGTGAAAGTGTGGTCATAGGGAGAATGCGAGAATGTTGTGCTTCTATTTACAAATCAATAAAATTTCCAATGTATTTTGAGGTCTTCTGTGACAGTCAGCATAAAATCAGCTCCTCTGCTATCTTAGAAATTTAGTTTTTGTAACTTCCTATCTTCCCCCATTTTGCATCAACAATATGCTTTTTCAGCATTAAGATTTGACAAATGTATTCATGATTTGCAGCTGGAACCTGTGTTGCTCTACACTCAGTGGACATGCTACACAACAGATGCAGAGCAGGACAGTTTATTTTTGTATCCCTCTTTCTGATTGACAAAACAACTGCCAAGAAATACATTCTCAAGCAGAAACTAGTCAAAAGCATTATTGCTTGGCAGGCAGGTTTCACTAATCAAATATAACACCAGTCTGGATCAAAGGTTCTACCTTCATGATCCTGTCAGCTGCCTGAAAATTCTGGAACTGTCCAGGCTGTTTCCAAAGCAGTGCCATGGCCTATGTGGTATTAGTTGATACCAGGTATCCTATTGAGCATGGACCCCCTACATAGTATTGGTGATGTTTGAAAATGATGTTAAAATCAGTCTGTCATTAATTAGTTAGTTGTACACCAGATGCACATGGAAGGAAAGGACTTAAGATAATATCCATCTTTGTTGAAAGATACTTGGTAACATCTGTTTCCTTTTGGAAGAGAAGAGCAAAGCTGCAGGAAAGTATATTAGTTTGGATGGACTTTTGATGACACATCTAGTGTGACATAAAAATGTGTTTTGAAGTAATTTACATGAATATGTTTCTTGCTTATTAACAAATGATTGCAAGCTTCCTATTTTCTTTCAGAGAGGTGCTGACAGCATTACCATTTTCCTAATAGAAAGCACATTTGCCATTGTTCATTGAATTCATTATCACCATTTACTTAATTAATATCTTAAGTTAGTGTGAAACAGGGAAAGAATTTTAATGGTATCATGAGTGTATTCCATTCAAGTTACAATGTTTTAACATTTCTTTAAAGGCATCTGATATTATGATGCCACAGAGTCAGTAAGTGGTAAGAAACCTGACTTTGTTGTTCCAAATGTTAGACTTGCTATATAGGGAATTAATTGTTTGAAAAGTTTCAATTTGTTCTCAGGGTGGAAATATCAAATTTGAGGGGTGTAGATTTAAGGTGAGAGGGGGAAAGAGAAATGTGAGGCACGTTTGCCAGGAACACACTGCTAGGGGAGATTCTATCGCAATATTTAAGATGTGTTTAGACAGAGACATGAATAGAGGAATACTGATCATGTGCAGGCAGATGGAATTAGTTTAGAACAGCATTATGGTTGGCACAGACATGGTGGGCCGAAGGGCTGTACTTTGCTGTACAGTTCTATGTTCTATGTTATATCTTTTTACTAATGTATTCCTAATAGAATGTCCAATCCCTTGACTTTCACTGGGAATACTTGTTAACTTGCTGTCGAGGTTATTCTTCTCTGACTTGCTAAGGAAGTGTGTGCTTTTGTAATAGTCATGTCTGCAAAATGCTACAACTGTTCAAGAGAGCCTTGTCTTTTGCTTTCCATTTGAAATTATGAAATTCATAAACCAAACCAAATTTGTACAAGTTTCCAGGTAAGTGAGCCTATGTTTAGTTTTGGCTGATGTTCATTGCAGAGCTGACAGTACAGCAGTGTTCAGAATTTCTAAGGAGATAGTCCTTTGTGTTGTTCTTATTGTAAAGTTAACTCTTCTGATGCTATCTCATGGCTTCAGCATGTAACTGCTGCCTCAATGTTATTGGGTTATTTCCTATTCAGATTGTTTTAAGGATAGAGTTATTATTTCCGTTTGTTTCTGAGTCATAAGATTGTCAATTAATGTCTCACTGCAGAGC
Organism: Chiloscyllium punctatum; assembly: GCF_047496795.1. Classification (NCBI taxonomy): domain Eukaryota; kingdom Metazoa; phylum Chordata; class Chondrichthyes; order Orectolobiformes; family Hemiscylliidae; genus Chiloscyllium; species Chiloscyllium punctatum. Next base: position 29,224,105 of record NC_092782.1, read on the forward strand.
AATAGGGTTGCATGGTAGACCATTCCAGCAACCTGAATACATATGGCAGCCCTGTTACAGCCATGTTTTGGAGCCCTAATATCTCTCTTAGTAATGTGTGATCAAGAGAACTCACTGTCCCATGAACCCACAAGGAGGCTGTCAGAATTTACATTTGATTAGTCACGTTAGGGTCTAATTTGATCTGTAGCTAGGAAGGACAACCTGACCAATTCCATCCTTAAATAGGAGAATCTGGATGGTAATCTATTGTCCATCCCACACCATCTCACACAACTTATGTAGTTCCCTCTGTCTTCCAGCATGTCACAGCCTTTCGTTTTGGAGGGTGAGGAGAAAGAGGGGGATGACAGCTTCAGGGGTGGTGATGGAACAATTAAACTCTACCTGTAGACTGTAAAACTCAGTTGCATTGTGCCTGTATTTTTAGTGTTGTATGCACTACTTCTTGTCCAAACAACCTTTGCGTCATGTGCACTCAGTGGGTCTGAACATGGCAGAACAGCCTTTTATGTGGATTATGAGTACATGTCTTGGGAGCATCCATTGAAAATATGCAGAGTAGACAGGTTACAAAGTCCATCAGCATGCACCTTTTCAGCACTGCTATTTTTCAATGCTCCAGCTAACTCTTGTAACCTCGGGCTGCTGAATGTCTTTCCGCCAAAGGAAGGAACCCCAACTAGTGGTACCTAAAAAGATCATCATCAACTTTCAGGTTAGATGCCAATTGATATTGTCTTGCTGTTGCTGAATTATGGAAATTGTTTGGAGCTTTGCATTGCTACTTAAGGTCTGTGAATTCAGCAGGAAGTGGTGAGGCATGGGGTGAGAGATCTAACCTTGAACACTTGTGAGTGAAGTCATTAAAGTAGTTGCTGTACTGTATCCATATCCTGCAGTCCTTATCTGCAGAATATTATCTTTTGCTTTCCATTTTTAAATTATGAAATTAATAAATCAAACCAATTTTATACAAGTTTCCAGGCGAGTGAGCCTATGTTTAGATTTTGCTAAAGTTCATTGAAGAGCTGACAGTACCGCACTGCTCAGAATTTCTAAGGACATAGCCCCTTGTGTTGCTCATGTTGTAAAGTTAACTCTTCTGTTGCTATCTCATGGCCTTAACATGCGACTGCTGCCTTTACTATCTCCTTGGGAATTCTGAGCACTGCCTTTTCGTCAGTTCTGCAATGAACTTCAACTAAAACTGCACACTACCTCACTTGTCTGGAAACTTCTACACTGTTACCATTGACTGTGACACCTCGTCTGGTTCTGGTGTTAGTGCAGTGTCCATCTGGAGGTTCTCTTAGTTCCCTGTGGATTAAGGAGCTCTCTTTCTATTCAGGTTCTGTGCCAAAGTCTTTTATGTTACATTGGAGAACCTTGGAACTCTTTGATATTGCTCCATAGTTATTCTTCTTCCTGCTCACCCTCTTTTTTTTTACCCACAAGCAATTCTTCTAGCATCTCCTTCAGTCAAAACACACCTCCTATTTAAATGGTACAGACTGGTTTTAAATACCACACATTGGCTTGAACTCAAACTAGCCTCTTAGGATTTGTGCCCCCTGCTCAGGCATTCAGCCACTGGATGATATGTTTAACATTGGCTACGAATCTTGTAAATGAACAGACTGCATAATGTTTTTGTGCTTCCTACAATGGAAGCAACAGATGTGTGTCGTTCCTACATCATGATCCCTGCAGCAATGTGGGCCTTGTTGAATTTCATGGCTTTGGAAATGAACATAAAATTGAGACCGGCACTTCAATGCAATAAAGTGAATGTGCAGCATTGAATGTGCAGAAATGATGACTTTCAGATGAGACAGTAAATTAGGACGTTATCTGCTATCTGTAATGGACAAAAAGAATCCATGGCATTAGTGAAGAGCTGAGCATTTCATCCTGAACACTCAGCCAATGCTTATTTCTTCAGTAGTATTGCTGTTTGTGTGACCTTGCTGTGTGTAAATTGGCAGCTGCATTTCATACATTTATTACTACAATCACTGCACCTCAAAAGAGTACTTTCGCAAATAAGGTGCCAAAAGATCTTGAAAGATGTTATATGAATGCAAGTCTTAACTTAATTTTTTGTAGAGATCATTATTGTGCGATTCAAATCAAGCCACAGATTGTGTGCAATTTGATCCATTTTCTGCGCTATTGAATGCTTTTAAAAAGGAGTAGACTTTGCAGCAGGGATTTAACAATGGAACTATCTCCGTGCTGTGATAATGGTTATTTTGCTGCTGAGAAGGACAGTCTCTCTTTGGTAGGATTATCTCAAAATCACAAGAAAATGTTTCCCTGCTGAGGAATATTGGTCTTCTACTTAAAAGAATGACCTTCCTGGGCTGACTTGTTATTTTGTTTTCTTTTCTACCTAATTTAAGATATAGTTGTTTCCTTTTGCTAACAAAAAATGTGGCAACTTTGAAATTAATGCCTACATACAAAAATTAGTTGGAATAGAATGGAAATCAATATTACACTCAATTGCACCCTGGTGTTCTCGATTATTGCTTGTGTGATAACTGTTCACACCTCCACAAACCTGCCAGGATGATCTTTTGCATCAGTGTAAAGCTGCCAGGTAACTCTTCACATCCTTGAAACCAACCTGACAATGTTTCTTTCTTACAATCATAAACCTTCCACATACCCATTCACATTCTTATAAATCTCCATAATAACTCTTTACATCCTCATTAAAGTGACCGATAACTCTTCACATTCACATAAATGAGGCCAGTAACTCTTTATGTCCCATAAATATATTAGCTCTTTGTCTCTCCTTTTGAAGGCCTGCCTGATGTTGACACAAAACACATGCACATGAAACAAAACTTGCTTGGTAATTCCTGTAGACGTTAAAGGGCCACAAATCAAATCCCTCATTTTTATGAAATCTGCCACCCTGACATCTTCACAGCTTTATAGTTCCTGCATATTTTGCAGCCATTAAATCCTGTTGATGCTTTATTATTAAACTTAGCATAGATTAGATGCGTGACATGATATTGACCCATCTATACTTGGCCTTTTCATCAGATAGTATTTGGATAATTCCCTGTTCCAATATTCTGGCTCTTAAAGAGTTTTATTGTTGTTTTCTATTAAAAGTCAAACACGATAAAAGCTACTATGACAGAAGTCTGATAGAAAAGGCCATATTTGATGTCATGCTCATTCTGACTGAATCAGGATTTCTGGACAAAGTGTAGATTTAAACAAGAGAAAGTTCATTTCCCACAGTTGCAGGATATCAAGGCTTAGGCGGTACGGTGGCTCAGTGGTTAGCACTGTTGCCTCACAGCACCAGGGTCCCAGGTTCAATTCCAGCCTTGGGTGACTGTCTGTGTGGAGTTTGCACATTCTCTCCATATCTGGGTGGGTTTGCTCCGGTTTCCTCCCACAGTCCAAGATGTGCAGGTCAGGTGAGTTGGCCGTGCTAAATTGCCCATAGTGTTAGGTGCATTAGTCAGAGGGAAATGGGTCTGGGTAGGTTCCTCTCTGGAGGGTCGGTGTGGACTTGCTGGGCAGAAGGGCACGTTTCCACACTGTAGGGAATCTAATCTTGATGTCAAAGTGAGGTGAAGAACAGAGATTAGTTCAAATTGTTCTTCTGAAGTAGTCAAATTCAAGATCCAACCTTGTCTGATAGAGTCTATTAAACATCTTTGGCAGATCAGAGTGATTTTCAATATAATACTAAAATTAGCATGCTCCATGCAACTAATAGCAGCAATATCAAGGCCATGATCATCATCTGCTGGCCTGGACATGTAGTTCGGATGCCTGAGTTCTGACTCCAAAGTAAACCTACTACTCCCAACTCATGGAAGGCACTTGAATGATAGAAGAACAAAGGAAGCATTTCAAAGACTCACCTGAAAAGTTCTCTCAAGAAATGCAGCATAGATGTCAATGCATGGGAGACCGTCATTCAGAAGAAACTGTCTTGGAGGAAGCTCCTGTATGAAAGGACCGAATTCTTTGAGAACACTCTCAGCAAGAGGACGTATGGCAAAGGAACAAGAGGAAAAGGAATGCCAATGATCTTGAGTACAAGAACTAATTCCACTTCCTGGAACCAACTGCCAAACGTGGCAGCAGAAATGCAGATCTAGGATGAGGCTTAACAGACACACAAAGTCTTGTCACCCATGAATGCTGACACAAATGTCCCGAGGTGGACAATCCTATTTGTCAGTGAGTGATTGACTATGATGAAAGGTTCAAATTGTCTTGTATATTTATAGAAGGCAGTCAAGTGTATGTAATGGGATTATTGACTTGAAAACATTCCCTAACTTTGCTTCACATAACCTATAAAGAAAAAAGCCTCTGGGTGTTTTGATGGTAGTAACAATCATGATCTGCAGCATTGACAAGTGTACCATCCACAATGTGATCATTCTGCTCTAAGAGTAGCATATATGATGCAACTTTACTGAGTGCGAATCAACATATAAATACTGACAACACACTCTGCATTCCAAGTATTCACCATACATGTGAGTTTTTAACTTATTCCAGATTGTTTGTACTTATATTCACAGAACTTCCAAAAATCTCAATTTTTCTAAATCTTGTAAACCATGGGATGAAATTTCTCAAATTTAAATTTTAAAAGTCAAGATGCATTCAAACTTTTTAGTGTTTAAGCTTTTTTTCTGTTCTTAGATATAACACCTAATCTGTGATATGTTCTCTTCACCTTGCTATTGCACAATTAAAAATATTACAGGCTGAATCTTATTTTGTTGGCTAAGTACATAATTCCTGACTTCTGTTCTGGCTGAGGCAGACAGGGGGAAACAATGCCCCCATGGTTCCGGGTCTCCTTCCTGACAGAGTGGTGTACAGGTCAAACATTCTCTTTCCCCAAGATGAGCAGTGGTGACCAGGACACCAGACCATGCCACCCAGGTTAGAGCAGTCTCAAATGTCTGGGGGCAATGACCAGCATTGTGGGAAAAGGTCAATGTCCTTCTCCACTGTAAAAGTTACTGCCACTATCTTCTCTCTGATACCTGACACTCACTCTATTTCTGCCACCTCATCTACCTCCTAGCAAATCTCATGCTTTTCTCCTTTCACTAATTCTTGCAGCATCTTCCATCACTAACCTCACCCACCTCAGCCTGTGACATCACTATCCCTACATGCCATCAGCGTTTCATTTGGGAAAACTCCACACCTGTAACAACGATAATGCTTGTGCCACCCACTTTGATCTCCCAGAATACCTGTCTGTCTTATTCTAGCATCTCGCAGGAGGATAGAAAGAATGTAGACTGTGGTGTGCCATCTGTCTTTTGGCTTCTCACCTCTTGTGAGCAGTGGATCATGATTCTGACTGCTCCAAGCTGAGCTTGGACCTGAACAAAAGCTGACTGGATTGAGGCCTGCTGATAACTGTGGCAAGCTTCCTGGCTTGTGTCAGTCTAAATGGCACTTAAAAACAGTGTTGAAAAATGTGGTGCTGGAAAAACACAGCAGGCCAGGCCGCACCTGAGGAGCAGGAGAATCGACGTTTCAGTCATAAGCCCTTCTTCAGGAATGAGGAAGGCATGCCAAGCAGGCTAAGATAAAAGGTAGAGAGGTAGGACTTGGGGGAGGGGCGTTGGGAATGCGAAAGGTGGAAGGAGGTTAAGGTGAGGGTGATAGGCCAGAGAGGGGGTGGGGGCGGAGAGGTCGGGAAGAAGATTGCAGGTCCATATAATTCATGTTCACAACTCTGCCCTCATCAATCCTCTTCGTTACTTTTTCAAAAATTCAATCAAGTTTGTAAGACATGATTTTCCATGCACAAAGCCATGTTGATTGTTCCTAATCAGTCCTTGCCTTCCCAAATATATGTACATCCTGTCTCTCATAATTTGCTCCAACAACTTGCCCACCACTGATGTCAGGCTCACCGGTCTATAGCTCCCTGGCTTGTCCTTACCACCCTTCTTAAACAGTGGCACCATGTTAGCCAACCTCCAGTCTTCTGGCACCTCACCTGTGACTGTCGATGATACAAATATTTCAGCAAGATGCTCAGCAATCACTTCTCTAGCTTCCCACAGAGTTCTAGTGTACGCCTGATCAGGTCCTGAGGATTTATTCACTTTTATGCTTTTCAAGACATCCAGCACTTCCTCCTCTGTAGTAAGGACATTTTTCAAGATATCACCATCTATTTCCCTATATTCTATATCTTCCCTGTCCTTCTCCACAGTAAACACTGATGCAAAATACTCATTTAGAATCTCCCCCATCTCCTGAGACTCCACAAAAATGCTGCCTTGCTGATTTTTAATGGGCCCTATTCTCTCCCTCGTTACCCTTTTGTCCTTAATGTATTTGTAAAAACCCTTTGGATTCTCCTTAATTCTATTTGTCAAAGCTACACATGTCCCCTTTTTGCCCTCCTGATTTCCCTCTTAATTATACTCCTACTGCCTTTATACTCCACTGAGGATTCACTCAATCTATCTTGTCTATCCTGACATATGCTTCCTTTTTTTAAACTGAACTCTCAATTTCTTTAGTCATCTAGCATTCCCTATACCTACCAGCCTTTCCTTTCACCCTAACAGGAATATACTGTCTCTGGGCCCTCGTTATCTCATTTCTGAATGATTCCCATTTTCCAACCGTCCCTTTACCTGCAAACATCTGCTCCCAATCAGCTTTTGAAAGTTCTTGTTTAATAGCATCAAAATTAGCCTCCTTCCAATTTAGAGCTTCAACTTTTAAATCTGATCTATCCTTTTCCATCACTATTTAAAAATGATTAGAATTATGGTTGCTGACCCCAAAGTGCTCCCCACCCCGACACCTCAGTCACCTGCCCTGCCTTATTTCCCAAGAGGAGGTCAAGTTTTGCACCTTCTCTAATAGGTACATCCACATACTGAATCAGAAAATTTTCTTGTACACACTTAACAAATTCCTCTCCATCTAAACCCTTAACACTATGGCAGTCCCAGTCTATGTTTGGAAAGTTAAAATCCCCTACCATAACCATCCTATTATTCTTACAGATAACTGAGATTTCCTTACAAATATGTTTCTCAATTTCCCTCTAACTATTGGGGGGGGGCGGGGGGGGGGTCGATATTACAATCCCTATAAGGTGATCATCCCTTTCTTATTTCTCAGTTCCACCCAAATAACTTCCCTGGATGTATTTCCGGGAATATCCTCCCTCAGCACAGCTGTAAAGCTATCTCTATTCAAAAATGCCACTCCCCCTCCTCTCTTGCCTCCCTTTCTATCCTTCCTGTAGCATTTGTATCCTGGAACATTAAGCTGCCAGTCCTGCCCATCCCTGAGCCATGTTTCTGTGATTGCTAAGATATCCCAGTCCCATGTTCCTAACCATGCCCTGACTTCATCTGCCTTCCCTGTTAGGCCCCTTGCACTGAAATAAATGCATTTTAATTTATTAGGGCATCAATGCGGACTTCAGCAGTTTCCTCATTTCCCCTTCCCCCACCTCACCCTAGTTCCAAACTTCAGACTGGAGAGTTCCCGAACACAATTGATCTCTTGGAACCCGATATACCTCTCATTGTGTTAGAACCAGTCTCAATACCAGAAACTTGGCTGTTCATGCTACATTCCCCAGAGAATTCATCACCCAGTACATTTTCCAAAACAGCATACTTGTTTGAAATGGGAATAACCACAGAAGACTCCTGCACTACCTGCCTACCTCTCCTACTTTTCCTGGAGTTAACCCATCTATGCGACTATTTCTCCCTTCCTATAACTTAATGTGTGTCTATTCTTTTCACTTAAAATATGAAAACTATATCATGGATAAGTGCGTAAAAGGTTTTATTCAATTGAAGGTAACAATTCATTTTCCTCTTGGATTCCATTTACAAATGTAGAAATGTATTTTCTTTTCTCCTTATAATTATCTACATCATTAAAAATATGCGCAATAGATATCAAAACACTGTATCTTTTACATGGGTAAATTGGTAACTCGGAGAAATGTGCTTTCTTGGTTCAGTATAGTGAATGTGAAATATATTTATGAATATTTTTATGGCAATTTCATAAGCACGTTTGATATTTCATTAAAGATGTCTGTCAGTGAGCATTTGAAAGAAACAAATTCCATTGCCGTTTTATGTAACAAACACTCCCATTTTATCTGCTTTTAATGCAGCTTGCTTTCTTCAGCATTGAGTGTGTCCATAGTGAATGTGCAAGTGATATACGGGGTGCCAAACAAGTATACTTTTGTTCTGGATGGTGGAAAGCTTTTTGAACATTATTGGAGCTGCAACCATCCAGTCAATATTACATTAGACTCAGATTAGGTGGTGGACCGGCTTTGGGGAAATAAGGAAGTGAGTTACATGTGCAGAATTTCAAAAAGCAATGGTTGGATTCCATCTTGATTGAAGTAATAGACTGCAGATTTTATTTTTGTAATTTGGTCACTGTGGAGGTCAGTCACTCAGCATATTTGCATGAGGCTGTACTTTTAACAAAGAATGTCAAAATTCATTACACATCAAAAGAGTAAAAATAGACTATTTTACATTATAGAAGAATTATTTTAAATGGTCTTATTACAAATATCAGAAAGAGAATTCAACCCTATTACCTTTGTGTGTGTAGAAATATAGAGTTGAGGTTAAAAAAGATCTTATTGAATGATGGAGTAGGCTCAAAGCGCTTGTTCCTTGTTTGTCAGTTTGTATGGAGGGAAGGTCATTGATGAAGTAGCTGTAGATCGTTGGTCCGAAAACACTAACCCGAGGAACTGCTGCAGAGATGTGCTGGAGCTGGGATGACTGGCCTTAGAGAACCACAACCATCTTTCTATGTGTAAGGTATGATTCCAACCAGCACAGCATTTTACCCCAGATTCACATTGACTCTGAGCTTGCTATGACTGCTGGACCTTTTCAAAACATGGTTTGGAGATGCCAGTGTTGGACTGGGGTGTACAAAATTAAAAATCACACAACACCAGGCTATAGTCCAACAGGTTTAATTGGAAGCACGAGCTTTCGGAGCACTGCTCCTTCATCAGATGGTTGTGGAGTACACAATTGTAAGACACAGAATTTATAACAAAAGTTTACAGTGTGATGTAACTGAAATTATACATTGAAAAATACCTTGATTATTTGTTAAGTCTCTCATCTGTTAGAATGACCATGTTAGTTTCACTTCTTTCATATGTAAATCACAAATCCTTTTTGTAAAAGTTACATTCTCAGGTTAACTTTAACAATTGGTGTCAGCCCAGATAATGTGTTGAAGGTGGTCGCCCTCTGTGCACTGCTGTCTGTGCCATAATGTTTAGACTGATTTTAATCTAAAACATGAGTTAACAGAGTGTTACATAGATTCATGCAGTTTTGAGCAAAATATTATGTAACACTGCAAGTACAAATTCACCCCACAAACATGTTTGTGTGTGTGTGTGTGTGTGTGTGTGTCTGGGGTGGGGGGTTGTGAGTGTCTGTGAGAGTGTCAGTGAGAGTGTCGTTACCCATAGGGAGGGCCTCAACCGCAACCTTGAGTTCAGGTCACTCTATAGGTGACCACCATTGCACTATATACACACACAGACACTCCTACACACACACACACACACACACACACACACACACACAAGCACACACACACAGGCACTCCTATACGCAACCATGAACATAAAGACACTCACACACACTCCTACAGACACACACACTCCCACACTCACACATGCACCGTCTCACAGACTTAGACCCCTTTATACTCACACATGCAAACACACACACACACAAATGCACACATACACAAATATGTTTGTGGGGTGAATGTGTACTTGCAGAGTTACATTGTACTTTGCTCAAAAACTGCATGAATCCATGTAGGATTCCGTTAACCCATTCTTTAGATTAGAATAGACAACAGCACACAGAGGGCGAACACCTTCAACACATTATCTAGGCTGACACCAATTGTTAAAGTTAAGCTGAGAAGGTAACTTTTAAAAAAGATTTTGTGATTTACTATGAAAGAAGTGAAACTAACATGGTCATTCTAACAGATGAGAGACTTAACAAACAATCAAGGTATTTTTCAATGTATAATTTCAGCTACATCACACTGTAAACTTTTGTTATAAATTCTGTGTCTTACAATTGTGTAACCACCTGATGAAGGAGCAGTGCTTTGAAAGCTAATGCTTCCAATTAAACCTGTATAAGCTGGTGTTGTGTGATTTTTAACTTTTCAAAGCAGTCTGATTAATGAAGAGGGGAATCACCCTCTCTCCTGTTTTTGAGTTTGGTGTGAGAAGAGTGTTTTTTTAAACTGTGGACTGAAACGAGAAAGAACCATTTTGGAAACTAATATGTTGTAAGGGTGATATATGTTTTGTAAAGCAAGTAACATGACATCCATGGCAATCATTGTAAACAATCGTTTGAACAAACAGTAATTGAAGTTCAGCCTGCAGACAATCTAACGTCAAGGCATTGAACTGGTACAGCTCTTGGTTGACAACAAGAAGATGATTGGTCTGTGGACTAGTGACATTTATCAATGACAGAGAGCTCTTGTTTACTATCAACAGTGCGATTGGTTCTTGTTTGCTTAGACTTACAGAGACACAGAGAGTGCGATGCTAAGAAGTGTGCAGAACATCTCCTGGCTCAGGGACTGCATATTTTCTGCAGTCAAAACCGCAACTTGAACCTGAAGAAAACCAGTTCCCTGCACTTCAGCAATTGCTGTGAGCCCTGTCTTTTGAATTAATAAATCAGAGACATTTTCCAAGTGAATCAGTCATTCTGTGTTTCTTAACAAACCAGTGGAAACTTTCAGAAAAAAGACATCTGAACAATTATGGGTCTGACCAGCTGAGCCAGTATCATCTTAACAATGGAACCAGGAAGCAAAGATCACTGATCTGTTTTCTGACCTCTCCCAATAATCTATTTTCCTGATTTGTTTGTGTGTGTTTTGTTGAAAGCAGAGTTGATAAGATGATTCAAGTTTTTGTTAATCGTGTTATATACCAATAACCTATATCTATTAACCTCCAGCTATGGTCTAATTACTTGCAATAAATAATAATTCTTGATTAGTACAGAAACCAAGATCCATCAATCTTGCTGAAAGTCAGGTAAATTTGGGTACCGTGTGTACTTAAAAAAAACATTTGGCATGAATCTCATAATAGTGGGGCTAAATTTATGATGTGCTACAATGGAGTGAATTGAATTGGCTGATGACTGACATCTGAGAGGCTGGCAACCTCTAGATGAGGCTGAGATGGATCATCTACTTGGCACTTTTCATTGACCATGGATCCTAATGCTTCAGTCTTATCTTTTGCTTTGGTGTGTGGGCTTCACCACTATTGAGGATGGAGATATTTATGGAGCCTCCTTTTCCAGTGAACCGTTTAATTGTTCAGCACCATTGACAAGTGGTAGTTGTGAGAGTGTAGAGCTTGGGTCTGATCTGTTGGTTGTAAGCCTGCTTAGCTATAGTTATTGCATGTGAATAGTCCTGTGTTATAGTTCACCAGCTGGACACCTTATTTTAAGATATGCTGGGTGCTGCTCCTGGTACCATCTCCAGTGATCTTCATTGAACTAGAACTGATGGCCTGGGTTGGTGATAACAGTAGGGTAGGAAATATACTGGGCCATGAGACCACAAGTTGCGTTTGCATCATATTCTGCTGTCACTGAACACCTCATGGATCTCAAACCTTGAGTTGCTAGATGTGTTCAAAATCTCTTCAATTTTTTATGATAGTAGTGCCATCCAATACTCAGTATGCACAGTACTCCAATTCACCTGACTTTCAGACAAAGATAGAACACTCAAATAAAAATGAAGTAGTGCATTTACTGGATATCTCAAATAAAAATAGAATAAACATTTCAAGTTCAATTTGACCTTCTGCTCCAAAGAGTCTTATCGAGACATCAGCTCTCTTTCTTTCTCTCCACAAATGCTTCCAGGCCTGCTGAGTTTCTCCAAATACTCAACTGCAGAGGACATTTGAACAATTAAACATTTAAACTCAAGAGATTGCGATTGGAGGTGTGACATTTTATCATCACCTTCATGAAAATAAGAGCTTGCCTCCTATGTCAATGCACCAATCAACAGAAATTTTCTATATCTGTACAACAGGTGGCAAATAAACTCTGCACACAATAAGCCATTTCAAGTCTCTACACTTCTAACATAATGATTAGCTTTAATTATTTCATGGGTGCTAAAAGTTCACTTTTGTTTTATTTGTACACAAAATCGGCTGTGCCAACATTTATTGTTCACTCCACATTCCCTTTGAAAAGGTGGTGATGAGCTGCCTTCTTGAATTGCTGTAGGTTATGTGGCCAAGGTACATTTGTAGTCTATTAGAAAAGGAGTTCAGGATTTTGACCCTGCAACGATGAAGGAGCAGAAGTATCATTCCAAGTCAGGATGGTGCATGGTTTGGGAGGAACATTACAGGTGCTAGTGTTTCCATGCAAGTGCTGCCCTTGTCCCTCTAGGTGTTAAGAAATCATAGATTTATAAGCTGTTGGTTAATGACACAGCTTTATTTCCACTCTTAGTGATGGAGGGAGTGGAACTTTAAGGTGAAAATAAAAACATTAACTGTCATTTCTTCAAATTTCAATTGTTGTTACTAACAGCAATTAAAATAAAAAGCTTTATGTACTTTTTCTTTCTGGTATTTTTTTTCTCTCTCAATTAATCCAATCACTTGATTTAAAATTGAATTCACCCATTTTAACATACACGTCCCCATTTGGATCTGTGAGCTGTCTATTTCACAATTGTTCAATCTGATTGGTTATAGAAAAAGCCTGCTACTGTCCTGTTCTTTCTGATACCTTGTAGGGGGCACCCATCTTGCATTTCCAGCAACTTTCTGGGCGACGTACTGTCAAGTCCAGGGCAAGTCTAACTGCAGGCATTATTCTCTGATTAGTTCCAGGAATGTATGAGCAAATTTCAGCAAAGGAATAAGCAAATAAAACATAGGAATTTGATTTTTTTAGGTGTTTATTTAGTTAATATAGTAATATCATTTGAAAGGCAATTCATCCAGTACAGCTTTCTCTTTTTTGTTATATTCTAACTAACCCAAAATTATCGGCAAACCTTAAAATAGAATTGAGTCTGCCATTAATTAAACCCTTCTTTGTTTTAGAAGAAATTATCTAATAATTTAAAAATAACTAATGTGAGGAAATTGCAAATGTAATTAAAAATAATGATGGAAGTAGCTGGTCAGGTCCTAAAGGTCGTAGCTGCTAGACTGGGTCACCGGCAGGTGGTGAGGGAACCAACAAGGGGGAAAAATATACTTGGCCTCATTCTAACTGCAGATAGATCTGTCCATGATTGTATTGGTATGAGTAACCACCGCACAGTCCTTGTGGAGGCAATGCCCCCTGGCCTTCAAGTTGAGAATACCATTCATCATGTTGTGTGGCATTATCACTGTGCTAAAGGGGCAGACTTCAAACAGATCCAGCAACTTAAGACTGGGCATTTATGAGGTGCTTGTAGGCCATCAACAGCAGCAGAATTATACTCCAGCACAATTTTCAACCTCATGGCCCGGCATATCCCCCACACAACCATTACCATCAAGCCAGGGGATCAATCTTGGTTCTGCACACTCTTGCCTTGTAGATGGTGGACAGGCTTTGGACAGTGTGCAGGTGAGTTACTCGCCACAGTATACCTAATCTCTGACCTGCTCCCGTAGCCACTGTCTTTATAGGGTAAGTCTAGTTGAGTTTCTAGTCAATAGTAACCCCGATACTGAAGAGTTCATGTTCAAAGGCAACGTGATCTGGACAATAACCAGATGTGTGCTGCCAAGTAATGTTTGCACTGCACAAGTGCCAGGCTAGGATCATTTCCAATAAGGGACAATCTAACCACCAATCCTTGACATTCAGTGTCCATGCCAACTATGTTACCATCACTGAATGCTCTACTGTCAGTATCCCAGGGGTTACCATTGACTAGAAACTCTCCCACTAACCTTGGTCCCCTAACTAAACTAAAATCCTTCTCTCTGTCTTAAATATATGCAATGACTTGGCCTCCACAGCTTTTTGGGCAATGAGTTCCACAGATTGAACACTGTATGGCTAAAAATCTCTGCTTCATCCCATTTCTAAAAGGTTGTCCATACACTCTGAAGCTGTGCCCTCAGATCCTAGTCTCTCCTACTACGGGAAACACCTTCTACATGTCCACTCAATCCAACCCTCCCTGTGTTCTGTAAGTCTCAATGAGACTCCCCCCTCATCTTTCTAAACCCCTTTGAATACAGACCTAAAGCCCTCAACCAATCTCCATACAATGATCCCTTTGTCCTCAGTATCGTTCATGCAAACATCCTGTAAACCTCCTTCCCTAACACTGGCACATCCTTCCTTAGATATGGAGAACAAAACTGCTCACCATATTCCAAAGGTGGTCTGATCAGAGCCTTATACAACCTCAGCAGTATATCTCTGCTCTTGTATTCTGGTCCTTTTGAAATGAATGTTAACATTGAAATTGCCTTCCTAACTGCCAACTGAATCTACATGTTAACCTTAAGAGGATCTGAACTGGGACTCTGATGCCCTTTTCTGCTTCAGATTTCTGAAGCCTTTCCACATTTAGAAAATAATCTATGCCTCTATTCTTCTTACCAAAAAGCATAACTTGACACTTGCCCACATTGTATTCCACTTCTTTGCCAACTCTCCTAACTTGTAATGAAGGCAGACCTTCAAAATTGTTTTCACAGAGTTAGGGTCATACAGCAAAGAAATAGGCCAACTTGTCCATGCCAACTATGTTTCCCAATTTGAACTTGTCCCAATTGCCTGCATTTGGCCCATATTCCTCTAAATCCTTCCTACTCATATGCCTGTCCAAAAGTCTTTTAAATGTTGTAGCTGTACCTGGATCTACCACGACTTCTGGTGGTTCATTCCACATACACACCACTGTCTGTATGCAAAAAGTTGTCCCTCTGATCCCTTTTAAGTCTTTCTCCTCTCACCTTAAAATTATGCCCCTAGTTTTGAACTTACCCACCCCCGAGAAAAGCCTTATGCTATTCACCTTATCAATGCCCCTCTTGATTTTATAAATCTCTATGATTAAGCAATAAATAAATTGAAGTGCAAATAATAGAAAAAAAGTAGTTAAATGGCTGGCAAGTCAGGTGCTGACATCTCCAGAAGAGATGTTCCACAGGGATCAGTACTAGGAACCCTTGTGATTGGTTAACACTCTCACTGGAGCTTCCTATACTTCAGAGCCCTCACTGCAGCCCAGTCCGATCAGTTAAAGGATTACTGAGAATGTGACATTTACCTGGTTTCCATGTTTGTAAGTTATAAATAATGAACTACTGTCAAGAACGTGTACATAAGACTTCACTCAAAATAAGAATCTAAAACTGCATTGGAGGGCTAACTGTTTATGTTCAAAAGGTAAATATATTTAAATAGTGGCCTAGATGTCTGGCTTAGATTAATAGGATAATTGTGCTTTATTGATGTAATTCATGAGGCTCCATTAATCACATTGACTGGTGGATTGAAAAGTATTGTGTGATCTTAAAATACTTTAATACAGAAGTGACCTTTTCTACTTCAAACATTTCTAATCTCAATAATGAAACTGGTCTTAAAGCAAGCTTCTTAACACACACTGTGCTAAGCAGGTAAGTTATCCCTTTCTTCCCACTGGCACTGATTTAGATGGGATTAAGTTTATACTGAGAGTGGTGTTGTGAATCTGAATACTGAACTTTGTTCGCAATCATTACTGTAGTGTGCACTTCGAATAAAGGACTGGGCTGGAGTCAAAATGTGCTCTTTCGTCAACAAACCTTACATTTGACTACTTTCTAACTAAAATCCCAGATTGACCCTGAGTGCATTTTAATTTTCTAACATTTACACTGCAAGCTGAAGGTTTGAGCATTTATTATTAACGTATGGGCTTTTAAAAAGAAAACATTGAAATTGTCCTATCATTTGGACAAATTTTAGTTCCTTCTAAAGATTTTGTTGCACATGCATATTTGTTTACTCAAAACTGTATTAAATTTGACAAGCAAGCTACAATCTTTTCAGAAAATCACCTGAATGTGAAAGATGCTCATTTGATTTCTGACTTTGATTTATAATGGAATTCCACCAGCTTAAATGGTTAAGTTTCACTAACTCCTTGTTGGCTCACTCAGTGGATTAGATATGTCCTGTTAGGTTTTGTACCTTCTTATTTTCCATCAGAGTACAGACTTTGTACTGGACAATGTGGGTGCCAAATGCCACTAGGATCTGTCTGGAGATGGTATGTTCCCCATTTGCCTTGCTACACAGCAACAATAAAGAAAACCCAAATTATGGGTGAGAAAATATTATACTGCCAATCAGCAATTATCCTTTTAGTATGGTAATTCATCCAGATTATATTTTGGTAGTAAAATTGATCCACAATTGCTGAGTGAAATGGATTAATAATGTATATTGGCATTCCCTTTTTCACTATACTGATGTTCCTCTCTACTTGTTTCTCCTTGGTTAAGACATTTCATAAAATCTAATTCTTTGATCAAGCTATTAGTCACGTTCAGAATTTGCTGTCTTTGGATCTATGACAGGTTTTGATTATAAGCACCTTGAGATGTTTCACTCTGATAAAGTCATTCTATAAAAGTAAGTTGCTGTCATTTCCATTGAGTTCCATCAAAACATGATAGCCTGTGCTTTCTTTCACACTTTTCCCAATGTAATTTAGACAGAAGAGCAGCAAGATTTGAGAAAATTCAATGTTAAAAATATGGCAGTTTTGTGGGAGTATATTCATGCAAGCTCATGCAAAGTTAGTTCTCTGTGAGGTTGGGACTATTTTCTCATAGAAAATAAAGACACTGCATACAGCAATAGAAGCTCCCTTTAACCTTCTTGTGATTTACAGTGCCATGGCATATGAATAGGAAGGGTTTGTAGGGATATGGGCCGGGCGCTGGCAGGTGGGATTGGATTGGGTTGGGATATCTGGTCGGCATGGACGGATTGGACCGAAGGGTCTGTTTCCATGCTGTACATGTCTATGACTCTATGACTCTATGTTTTGGTCCTCCTCGTACAAATTAAGGTAGAACTAATAGATACTTCCATTGCACTTTCTTGACTGAAGCAATCGAATCTCTCCTGCAATGCCTCCTGATGTGATCCATGTTGCTCCAATGTTGACCAAATTGTATTGGAAGCCATTAAAATGATGTAAACTGGAAGACAAATTTGCATATTTTTATTTAAGGGGAAAGAAGTTCTGTTACTATTGCAGGAATCCAGATTTTCCCACAGAGAAATTTTTGGACCATAATTAAAAGTATGCAAAAGCTACATCAATTTGTGTCTTGCGGTGACAGAATTGCAAGATTAGTGATTTCATCAAGAACATCAAATGTTGCTTTTCGGAGAAAATGTGCTTTTATATCATTGAGAAAGCAATTTTTATGGATATGAGATTTCCCACCTGTTCTCTCTTTCACCTCATGCAGGCTCACTGCTTGGCTGCTGTGACCTATTGTGATCCAACTATTCTCAGATTTGCAAGTTCCCTTTTTTACTGTTCGACTACGTACAGTATGTATTCTATTTCAGGCGGGAAGGAAGGCAGATGCTTGCTTGGCTTGTTGTCTGCTAATGCTTCAACCTCAGTCATCCCTCTTGCCAGCTTTTGTCAGTTTGCTGTGGGCGTCTACTCTCAGAGGCAAGATGAAGACCCACATTATTGGCATCATACTAAGCATCCAGCCAATTGAGTAAATCTGCCCTGTACAGTACAATATCATTCTGCCAATAGTTTACTCTCAATTTTCCATTCTTCTCTGTGGTGGATGGCAAAGTGTTAGAAATCAGTGAAATGAAGATTGGATAGGCTATGATAACGTTGGCTAATCCATTCAGCTAGATTATTGCCCAGATGCTAAAGACAACTTCTGTTTGGTCAGCAATTATGACAGGGGTTGAATTGAAGCTTCCGCAATCCACACTTCCATATGTAATTAGAAAAAAAAGCTCCACATTTATTAACTTTGGAGTTTTTAAATTTCTTTCCTACCAATTTGTAATCATTTGAGGCCCTAGTTTTAAATCATTTTAATAGGATTAAAGGCATAAGCATCCTTACAAGTGCTTATGGAGATGCATTAGCTTGTTATTCTCAGTTCAGTTGCTAGATGGCAATCTTCTACCGAAAAACGTGCAAAGACAAAAGAGCTCCAAATTGATTGGAATAGAGTTTTCCTTCACATCTTGCAGAATTTGGGTAGTTACTCCATGAGATGTGGGGAACTGTGCTGTTTTCTTTTAATATCTGAATGATATTGAAGTCCAGGCACTTCATTGAAAATACTGAGTGCAGCCAAGTATTAACATAATAATAAACAATCCATGGATTTCTTTTATGGATAATTTTCACCCTTTTTTCTTCTGAATTGCTAGGCTTAAAGCAAGGCATAAAGCTTTCACTGTTTTCATTATGTTTTTCGAGCTCTGGTAATGTCTGGAAGAATAGCCTTTTAAGTGCACATAACCTTGTTTAATATTTAACATTGAATTATATAGCATGGAAATAGGCCATTCAATCCAATAGGTTTGTGCTGCACATCAACCATTTTGTGTGAGAGGGGGATCAGTATTGTAGAGCTGACTGGCAGGAACGACTGACCATATGACAGATGATAAATTCTTGCATGAGAGCACGAGCATGGAATTACATTAAATTACAGCCGGCTGTATGAATTTCTGGGCAGAAGGTGTTTTCTGAAAGGTGAAAATGCTACTTAAAAATTCTATAGACTCCGATAACTAGTTTCTTCAGAGAAGCTGCAAATAAAGGCTGGATTTTGAAGCTTTGGCTGCTAAGTTGGAAGCATTTTGCTCCTTTTTGTTAAATGGAGCTCCAGGCCGTATCTATCTGACAAGCCAATGCTGAACTCTTGTTTTAGAAATGATGCAGGTCTCAATAAATTGTTTTCTGCCCAAAGGGGGAGTTGTCATCTGCCGTGCATTAAAAAAGATAAAATAAATGACTTGACACAAGCACAAATTATGGTTAAGGACTATGGAATGAATTTAAAATCAGCCGCAGTGTGAATGAGAAGTCATCTTGCTGATGCTTGTATTTGAATTAATATGCTGATGAGACAACTTGAGCAGTGGTGGAAGCTTGGTATGTGCAGTATGGTTAAGCACGCTGTAAATTGCCAAGTCACACAATCAGAATCTCAATTGAAACACAGAAAGCTGCAGGATTTTATTTTCTCTCATCACCCAGAGGCAATTGCAAATGTGATCCTGGGACAGTTGTCGATCTCATGCATCGCAGTAGTTAAGCGTTAAGTTTGTCAAGCTACAGATATCATTTAAACTGAGCTTGCCATGGACATGTTTTAATGAGTATATTTAATCAGCTTGTAGCTTGAGGGATAAACTTCTGAGTACTTGGAATTCTCATGTTAATATGGAAAACTTCGAGTGCCCAGCCTGTAGCTCTCAATTCCATTTGGCATGAAGGAAGGCTTTAACCGTGGTGGTTAAGTGACTAGCACCAGAGATCTAGATTTGAATCCTGCCTCGAATGGCTGTCTGTGTAGAGTTTACACGTTCTCCTTGATTCCACATGGTTTGGGTGCTCCGGTTTCTTCCCACAGTCCAAAGATGTGCAGGCTAGGTGGATTGGCCATGCTAAACTGCTACATAGCGTCCACAGTTGTGTAGGCTAGGTGGTTTAACCATAGTAAATGTTGGGTTACAGGGATAGAGTAGGGGCTGGGTCTGGGTGGATGCTTTTTGGAGGGTCGGTGCTGACTCAATAGGCCAAATGGCTTCTATCTGCACTGTAAAGTTTGTATGATTCTAAAACAATCAGCCTATTTCTCCAATCAGTTGTCTCAGGGGGTCTGAATGTGTCCAAACCTCATGCGATCTTCCTCTTAACCAACCCTACTTGTTCTAAATGGGCAGGAAACCTAACTCCATATTGAGTGTGGGCTCACTCCTATGAAAACCTTAAATTAAATCAATTTCCTTCCAGAGATGGTTTTCTGATCTGAAAACAGATTGGATCGAGGGAGAAGGCAATAGCCTAGTGGTATTATCACTCGACTGTTAATCTAGAGACCCGGGTAATGTTCTGAGGAGCTGAGTTTGAATCCCACCGTGGCAGATGGTGAAATTTGAATTCAACAAATATCTCGAATCAAGAGTTTACTGAGACCATGAATCGATTGTCAAGAAAAACCCATCTGGTTCACTGATATCCTTGAGGGGCGGAAACTGCAATCCTTACCTGGTCTGGCCTACATGTGACTCCAGACCCACAGCAATGTGGTTGACTTTTAACAATTAGGGATGGGCAATAAATGCTGGCATCGCCAGCGATGTCCTCATCCTCTGAATTAATTTTTAAAAATCTTCTTTCCCGACTCTGTGACAAAAACATGTGTAGATTTGGGCAACATGTGACAATGTGCCAGTGTTGCAGATTGCCAATGGCTAAGAATCAGATTGGCTGGATGGTCATTTTGAAAACATGAGGAGCAATTTCTCAATTAGGAGTTATTTCTTCCCAACTCAGTTTTCAAACGTTACAATGAGCAAATAATATTTCAATGAGGTGATTCATTTCTGAGAATTGAAATTATTTGTGCAGATAGAGTTGAAGTATTAAGATGAAGCTGCTCACAGTATTATTTTAAACGACCTCCTGCTGAGAATAGTGACCTTATTTGAGCATTCTGCACTTGTAGAAACAAAGAAGGCATGTGGCTATAATAGTAACATGTTTAGCTGATTTTTTTTGAAAAGGACATTCTCGTTATTTTACTGTAATAATTGATGTAGAGAACTGGCCTCTTTGTGGGTGATTTTTCCATCTGTTCATGTTTGGTAACTGTGTTAGCTATTTACAATTTGCTATTTACAGCTCACATTAAGCAACCTCTTTATGACCTTATAGAGAAAGCTTATACCACCTGTACTAGAACTGCAAACACTCACTGGTATTTAGCAGGAGTTATATGAATAATCAGCAAAGATATAGTAGATGGAAGACCTTGCCGTCAAGTTCAACTACAAGCTCAAAATTCAACACCTCTGGCTCATCATGCCACCCCCAAAGTATTTAAATAATTGCAGTGTGCATTGGTTTCTGTTTCCAGTGTAGGAGGATAAATCTTTTTTTGACAGAATCAAATAGCAATGTAGGCCACAAATTATTGCTGGTAGTAACAGCAGGCAAATAAATGACCATGTTTGACTAACTTTCTCTGGTCTACAATTTAAATGAAGGGCATTAATTCACCTATTTCAACATGTTACAATCGCAAACAGAGGAATGTTATATGCATGTGATAAACGTTGACCTGCTGTTATTGCCAAAGGTAATTATGGAACTTCTGTTGGAAAATGCTTGAAGTGCACAGACTGATTACAAACTACATCTAAGAGATGTGGAAAAATGCAAGTTCACTGAGGTGTGACACTTCAGGTTATGTTGCAATGATATTGACTTGCCCTTGTCCCTTCTGAAACTACTTAAAGGCACCAGCTTTCATTTAAAAAAGTTAAATCAGCATGCTCTCAATTCATGTAATCCTGCGCCTGACTGAGCTTCCACAAGTTCAGGGACAGATGTGATGGTGGGCCACTTTGGTTTTGTGCATGTCGAATAATTTGCTACTTGGGATTATTGTAAGTGTATGTTGTGAGATACTTCAGGTTTATAAGACAAGGTAACTTAGCAACTGTTCAATTTACTAAATGCCAGAATGACTATATTGAAGTTTCCAAATTGGCGATAATGTTAATCCTTCAAAAATCAATATGAAATTATTTTTGAGTTAGAAGGAAAAACAAAGTCAGTTCCAAACTATCAGAATTACAATGAATAGAATATGAAAATCAACATATTGGAAGAGGCTTCTATAAATATATTGTCTTCCACTTTCACATGTTCTTTCATTCGATTTGAAGCCACTGTGAGCTATCGTAGAATCCCTACAGTGTGGAAATAGGCCATTCGGCCCTACAAGTCCACACCAACCCTCTGAAGAGTATTCCACCCAAACACTCTACAATTACCCCTGGCTAATGCACCTAACCTGCACACTCTGGACAATTTTAGCATGGCCAACTCACCTAACCTGCACATCTTTGGATTGCAGACACGGGGCGAACATACAAACTCCATACAGTCACCCAAGGCCGGAATCGAGCCCAGGTCCCTGGCACTGTGAGGCAGCAGTGCTAACCACTGAGCCACCGTGCCACCTATATCTTTGTGTACTTGCTATTTTTCCTCTTACATTTATTGTAATGAATTGTCCGGTTTACATTAAACATACAGAGGTGGTACAGACTTGACAGGACATATATCATACTTCTGTTGCTATTTTTTGTGTTCTTATGTCCAATTGCACTTCTAGCCTCACATATTGGGATATAATTTTGACCAATACAGGATGATCTGATAAGTGGTGGAGAGGGTTTTCAGGACAATCTCCTAGAATCATATATTATGGATCCAACCAGGGATCAGGCCATATTGGATCTAGTGATGGATAGTAAGGCAAGTTTAAAAAATGATGTCAACATAAAAGATTGCTTTGGAAACAATAACCATAACATGGTAGGATTTAGCATTCAGTATGAGAGGGAGGAACTTGAGGGAGGAACTTAAATAAGGGCAATTACAAAGGAATGTGGTCAGATCTGGCTGGAGTGGTCTGGTGAAGGAGTTTAGCAGCAAAAGTGGTTGACGATTAATGGCAGACATTTAAGAAAATAGTCCATGACTCACAACAAAGATGTATGCTAGTGAAGAAGAAGGATTCTAAAAAGGGAGGGTAAGCAAACCATGGTTTACCAGGGAAGTTAAGGATGTCCGAGTGGAAAAAATAGACTTTCAGGTAAACGTCCAAGTAGTATCAAGATGGAGAGCAAGAACTCCGTTAAATAAAGAAAAAAGGAAGGGACAAGCCAAAGTTGAATGTAGCCCCCTTAGAAATTGAGTCTTGTGAAACAATAATGATCAAACAGATCTTCATAGTAGAGGACCAGTCTTCATAGTAGAGGATACTAATGACATTAAAAACTTGCTGAATATTTAAGTGGTAAAAGGACAGGGAATAGAATAGAGAAAAAGTGGCAGGGTACATAATGGTGACCTCCAAGTGAAGCGAAGCTGTTGTCTCCTGCTTTCTATTTATATGTTTGTCCTGGATGGTGTTCCTGGAGTTTGTGGTGGTGTCATTTCCTGTTCGTTTTCTGAGGGGTTGATAGATAGTATCTAGATATATGTGTTTGTTTATGACGTTGTGGTTGGAGTGCCAGGCCTCTAGGAATTCTCTGGCATGTCTTTGTTTAGCCTGTCCCAGGATAGATGTGTTGTCCCAGTCGAAATGGTATTTTTTTTCTTCCGTGTGTAGGGCTACGAGGGAGAGAGGGTCGTGTCTTTTTGTGGCTAGCTGGTGTTCATGTATCCTGGTGGCTAACTTTATTCCTGTTTGTCCTACATGGTGTTTGTGGCAGTCCTTGCATGGAATTTTGTAGATGATTTTGGTTTTGTCCATGGGCTGTACTGGGTCTTTTAAGTTTATTAGTTTTTGTTTGAGAATATTGGTGGGTTTGTGTGCTACTCGGATTCCGAGGGGTCCAAAAAGACACGACCCTCTCTCCCTCGTAGCCCTGCACACGGATGCAAAAAAATACCATTTCGACTGGGACAACACATCTATCCTTGGACAGGCTAAACAAAGACATGCCAGAGAATTCCTAGAGGCCTGGCACTCCAACCACAACGCCATAAACAAACACATAGATCTAAATACCATCTATCAACCCCTCAGAAAACGAACAGGAAATGACATCACCACAAACTCCAGGAACACCATCCAGGACAAACATATAGATAGAAAGCAGGAGAAAACAGCTTCGCTTCACTTGGAGGTCGCCACTGATGACGTTACCTAGCCAGGTAACGAAACGTCTGGATTTCAAACCTACAGCTCAGCGAGCAAATCTACACCCTGTTCAGTCTCTCCCTATAGCTCAAATCCTCCAACCCTGGCAACATCCTTGTAAATCTTTTCTGAACCCTTTCATGTATCACAACATCTTTCCGATATGAAGGAGACCAGAATTGCACGCAATATTCCAACAGTGGCCTAACCAATGTCCTGTAAGCTGCAACATGACCTCAATACTCTAACCAATAAAAGAAAGCACAACAAGCACCTCTTTCACTATCCTATCGACCTGCAACTCCACTTTCAAAGAACTGTGAACCTGCACTCCAAGGTCTCTTTGTTCAAGAACACTCCTTAGGACCCTACCATTGAGTGTATAATCTCTGCTAAGATTTGCTTTCACAAAATGCAACACCTCGCATTTATCTGAATTAAACCCCATCTGCCACTTCTCGGCCCATTGGCCCATCTGGTCAAGATCCTGTTGTAATCTGAGGTAACCCTCTTTGTTGTCCACTACACCTCCAATTTTGGTATCATCTGCAAACTTACTAACTGTACCTCTTATGCTCGCATCCAAATTATTTGTGTAAATGACAAAAAGTAGAGGGGCCAGCACTGATCCTTGTGGCACTCCACTGGTCACAGCCTCCATTATGACAAACAACCCTCCACCACCACCCTCTGTCTTCTACCTTTGAGCCAGTTCTGTATCCAAATGGCTAGTTCTCCCTGTACTCTATGAGATCTAACCTTGCTAATCAGTCTTCCATGGGGAACCTTGTCAATCGCCTTACTGAAGTCCATATAGATCACATCTACCGCTCTGCCCTCATCAATCCTCTTTGTTACTTCTTCAAAAAATTCAACCAAGTTTGTGAGACATGATTTGCCACGCACAAAGCCATGTTGACTATCCCTAATCAGTCCTTGCCTTGTACAGAGTTGATTGATAACTGGTCACTAGTCCATAGACCAATGACAGAAGCATTTTGCTTATAAAGAACTGTGTGATTGGTTCTCAGGTAACTGAATAGCTTGAGGCTGGGCACAAGGTAGGGAGATGTGTTTTGATTGCCACCAGCTCAAGAGCTGACTGTGTGTTTTCTGTACTCAAAACCCATTTTAAATCTGAGGAAAATCAGTCAACCTTTCCTTCAGCAGTTGTTGTAAGCTGTGACTTTTAACTGATAAGACAAAATTGTGCATTTATAGGTGAACCAGCCACCTTGTGTCTCTTCCAAACCAGTGGAAATATCTGATGAAAAATGACTGTAAAACAACATTCTAACCAGCAGAAGAATCACAACAATAATCTCAGCAACCAATGAATAGAACAACTGAACCATTTCCCAGTTATCCTCTGTCCACAATGCATTTTTCCTAAAAAAAAAAGCCCCCGAAAGAACTGCAGATGCTGGAAATCAGAATCAAAATTAAAAATTGCTGGAAAAACTCAGCATCTGTGGAGACAAAGCAGAGTTAACATTTCTGCAGAAGGGTCAGTGCACCCAAAATGTTAACTTTGCTTTATCTCCACAAATGCTGCCACACCTTCTGAGTTTTTCCAGCAATTTCTGTTTGCAATTTCTATCTTTCTTTTCTATTTGTCTATATGTGTATGCAAGGGGAGGTTATAAAGTTATTAGAATTTTAATTTGAAGTGCTATAGCACCATGCACCATGGCGAGAAGTCAAATTGGCAGAGATAGCCAAGAGGAAGAAATTATAAAGTGTATTTGGAACAGTTTCTTAGAACAATACATTGTGGAACTAACTAGGATCAGATTACTTTGGATTTGGCAATGTACAATGAAGCAGTTTAATAAATCATTTCAGAGTAAAAAGTCACCTAGAAAACCGTGACTATAAAATTTAGAACTCAGTTTGAGAGTGAGAAACTTGGTTTGGAAATAACTGTGTTAAACTTGAGTGTAATGACAATAGAATGAGGGCAGAGTCAGGTAGAGTGGACTTGAAAAGGACTTAGCAGCAAAGATGGTTGAGGAACAAAGGCACACATTTAAGACAATAATTCATGACTCACAACAAAGATATATTCCAGTTAGAAAGGAGAATTCTAGGAAGCAGGCCATGGTTAACCAGGGAAGTTATGGACAACACCAAATTGAAAGTAAAAGCATAAAATGTGGCAAGGATGAGTGGTAAGCCAGAGAATTTGGAATTATTTTTTAAAACCAATAGAAGATGCTCGAAAAGAAAAGAGGAAGAAAATAAACTTTGGGCAAACTTGTGAGTAATATCAAGAGCTTATTTAAATATATAAAAAGGAAGAGAGACCAAAGCCGACACAGACTCCTTATTGTTATTGTTGCTTCAGAGTGGGAGCATCATCAAAATCTGTCCAATTTTAATCAGAACCCAAAAGAAGATTAAAAAACGCCAATGCACATTGGAATCAGATATTTCTTTTTATCTGCAGTTCTCCTTAAAGCTAATTTTCAGAAAGTTACAACTGCACAGGTGAATTTGAAGTGTTTTCATAATTATTCCATGTTATAGTGTTATTTATAAGTTTGAGGTATCCAGTTAGCTGTATGACCTCAAGATGCTTGTGGTGATCCATCACTTGTATGATGGAATGAAGATACATAAGGTGATCTTTGAACCTGAACCTGAGCCTTAGCCAGATGACAGATTCTTCCTGATGATCTTTTCTAATAACTGTTTGTAGGTTTTAGCCTTGCCAATAAAAAGTAGGTGCAAGACTGATTAGCAAGTCTTGTTTGAGCCTCTCAAGGGAGCCATGGTTTGCAGTCTGCATTTTAAAGTTCCAGTTGGCAGTCTGGAAATATTTGAGCATTATACATCTCAAGCTTTTTTTATCCATTCGCCAGTGCGCCCTTTTTATTCCAGTGTTAACTTTGCTGTTCAACACTGATGTATAATTGCTGTAAATCAAACAGCACCTAAACAAGAAAGGATTCATTCTTTCAGCTTGTTGCATGCAGATAAATGATCGAAGTGAGAAGGATCACTTTCCAAAGAGACATCATCTGCAAGTACAAAGCATTTTAATGCTCATAACACTACCCTGGGATTCACATGTCTGGACCATTTGTTTTTGTTTTTTCATGGTCAAATTTTGGAGATTCTGGTCTTGCACCCCTGCATTTCAATGTATGTGCAATGACTGCATTATGTAATCTGCGACAGCCTAATTCACAAACTCATACATTTGGACAACATTCTGATTTCACTATATCATTGAGCTGCTGTGCAACACATTAAGGATGGAGACATCTACCAGAGAAGACAATCTGCAATTTCTTCAAATATCATATTCAAGGTTCCATGTTTGCCAGAGGAAATACCTTCATCACTTTCCCAGGAAAAGTTCACAGAGATGCTGCCATCTGGCAGGATCCCCAGGAGTACTGAGCACTTTACATTGGAACTTATGTAACCATTCAGACTCCTCATGGTAACATCAATAAATAAACAACAGAAAGGGCTGTTTCATTAATGTGCAGTTGGGTTGTCCCCACAAGTACACTATCCAGTGCATGAATGGCTCTCATTTGCAATATTTGTATTTTGCAGTATGCTTAACTGCCGACATTATTTCATGTTCCTTCAAAAATGAACAGATGTTCTTGAAAGATCAACACTGTCATAGAATCCCTACAGTGTGAAACAGGCCATTTGGCCCAACAAGTCCACACCAACCCTCTGAAGAGCAACCCACCAGAGCACTTTCCCTACAATTACCCCTGACAAATGCATCTGTCCTACACATCCCTGAACACTATGAGCAATTTAGCATTGCCAATTCACCTAATGTGCACATCTTTGGACTGTGGAAGGAAACCAGAGCACCTGGAGGAAACCCACACAGACAAGGGGAGAATGTACAAACTCCACACAGACAGCTGCCTGAGGCTGGAATTGAACCCAGGTCCCTAGTGCTGGGAGGCAGCAGTGCTAACCACTGAGCCACTATTTCAATCAATGTCATCAGTAGAAATTCTTAGAATTAATAAGCTCTTAAATAGAAGTGGATACATTTTACAACGAATCAGCTAGGTGTCATTTTTAATGAGTTTCATGGCGGGTTGCTCTCCATAAGTAGAAAAGGGATTTCTAATACTTTCTTCCTAAATTTGACTTGTTACTTATGCCTGTGCCACTATGGCATTCTGCTCATGCGTTCTCACACTCACCATCTGCCACGACTTTGCAGGATTCCTGAAGCTAGTTCCCTCTTCATGTCCAGCCTTGAACCCATTATCATTGGCATTCTTCAGCTTCCCTGCAGTGTTTGTTTTATTTGCTCAGGACTTGTCAGGCAGAGGTTAACTGGCATCCCTGTTTACCACTGGGGACATGGAGGTCTTGCTGGATAGAGGGTGCACTTGAAGTCCACACTGAGAACATGATGATACACTGGGAGGTCGCGACAAACAAATTGGCAAGGTGGCTTTACCAGGTCCCTACTCTGACTTTCATCTTGGGAATTGTTTCAATCTAGTGGGTGAGAGAATAAAGCACTGCATATCCTCAATGAGCTGGATGTCATAGAGAGAATGTTAGTACATACAAGTCAGCCTTTCACTGCTCACTCTTGCCATTCACCACTTGGTTCAAAAATGATACTTCTTGCTCTTGATATTGAGAAATTCCTCGCTAGTCATCTCAACTTTCCTAACTTTCTCACAATGTCCATGTCATTTAGTGCCTGGAAAGATTCCACCTCATAATTCCTGATCCTTTTTAAAATTCCACAAATTTGCAAAGAAAAGATATAAAGTGGCTCACATCACTCCCTGCAGCTCTGTAGAACACACCTTTGGAATCTTAGAATTGTGATTCTGTACCTCACATTATGCTGGTGGGTATTGTTAGGCAGTGTAAAAAATAACTACAAAGTAATTCCCTCTGAGGCATGTTTCACAGTTTGGCCACCCCCAAGGAGAAGCAATCAATGGAACTCACTTGACTCAACATTTGATGTGAGGGAGCACATATGCGTGGACTGAATTTGCTCATGATTCTGGATTTGTCCTGCGGAGTGTTGCAAGCAACGAGAACTTGGGGTACAGATTCACAATTCCTTGGAAGTGGAGTCATAGGTTGACATAGGATAGTGAAGAAAGTGTTTGGTACACTCGCCTTTATTGGCTAGTGCATTGAGAAGAGGAGTTGGGAGGTCATGTTGTGGCTGTACAAGACATCGATTAGACCCACTTTTGGAATACTGTGTGCAATTCTGGTCTCCCTGCTGTAGAAAAGATGAAGTTAAACTTGAAAGGGTTCAGAAACGATTTACAAGGATGTTGCCAGGGTTAGAGGGTTTGAGCTATAGGGAAAGGCTAAATAGTCTGGGGCTGTTTTTCCTGGAGTGTCGGAGGCTGAGGGGTGACCTTATAGAGGTTTATAAAATCATGAGGGGCATGAATAGGGTAAATAGACAAAGCCTTTTTCCTGGGTTGTGAGAGTCCAAAACTAGAGAGCATAGGTTTAATGTGAGAGAGAAAATATGTTATAGCGACCTAAGGGGCAACTCTTTTGCACAGAGATTGGTGTGTATATGGAATGAGCTGCCAGGGAAAGTGGTGAAGGCTGTTTCAGTTACATTTTAAAAACATTTGGATAGATACATGAATAGGAAAGGTTTACAAGGATATGAGCCAAATGCTGGCAAATGGGACTAGATTAATATAGACCATCAGGTCGGCATGGACAGGTTTGACCAAAGGGTCTATTTATGTGTTGTACATTACTATGACTCGATGACTATGATTCTCCTTTAATCACTAGCTGTCATGTCACTAATTTGCAATAATTACAACAATGTGTGCACTTCCATTAAAATGACAAATGTCCTATTTAGAGTTCTTGTATGTGGGTTGGTTTGGAGCAATGCAAGTGCTTGACAAACAAACTGTGGCATCATTTGGCCATTTGCTCTTTGTGGCAAATCTATAAAAATAGATAAGGCCCTTAAAATTCATCTTCATGGACAATCCGTTCAAAAACTTTGCCTTGTAGGGAGAAAGCAGCAGCCCCTGTGAAATGTATCCAGTTACTATGAGACTTTTGTGGACACCTGAAACTGTCTCAATTTGATATTGCATCAACTGAACATAGAAAACACATTGGTCTGCTGCACACTCTATTTAAATACTCACAGTGAAACTTTCCTTGGGAAGTTTTCAGATGAGCAGACATAACTTGGATGGAAGGGGAGTTTCTGTCAATCTTCTGCTGCCATTACAGCAGCCAATCAATAAGTATTCACATGCACAGCGCTGTTTTTGTTTGATTTGAGAATGTTGCATCCAGACCCCCGAGCAGCCTTTTGTGGCATTCCCAAAATGATACCTGTTGGCATCAAGAGTGAAATGTAACCACATCGCAAATTAAAGTAGGTGTGGCCTACGTTTGTATTTCACTGAGCATTATTTGACAGTTGGGCTCAGTGGTAAAGTCATTCAATGGTTAAACACCCATAGTAACCTCTTATCCTGTTGATTTATGAAGTGGTTTCCATTTCAAATCAGGTCTACGGTAAACATTTATGTTCTGAAGATAGCTGTGACACAAAAATAAGACTTCAATCTGCTACGTATCCCTTAAGTTGATTTTAAAGGTTATCAATTATTTGCTGTCAAAATTATATCGAGGTTAATAGCACACTTTGCTATTTATCCCTAACTGCTACATTGATTTTATATTTTTCGTTGCTATATATCTTCTCTGTTTTGTCCTTTAGTGGGAAATCCATTATTTTTCTAATACCATTGTTAAGCTGATGGTCTGTAATTCCTTTTCTGTGTTCTATCTCTTCTTAAATACCGATATTATATTAAATATTTACTAGTTATCTGCCACTACAGCTTTTAATGATAAAATGTTAAAGGCGTATAATTGTACCTCTGCTATTTCTTTCCGAGCATATTATAAAATGCAGGTGATTTTATTTTCTTTAGGGTTTTTAACGTTTATTTGATACTTCCTATTAAGTGTCATCATATTGTTTCTAATATTCAATGTAGTTAACGTTTACCTGAATTTATAAAAAGGCCTTCAGTAAGATGTCCAGGATAAACTAATGAATAATGTCAGAGATTATGGAGTTTGGGGACAAGAAACAAAATGGATTGTTCACTGACTGTGACAGGAAACAAGAGAATGGGAGGAAAGGGTAGTAAATCAGAGTGGCAGAAGGTGGGAAGTGGTGTTCCACAAGGATCAGTGCTCACACCACTGATGGGGTTCACAATTTATGTTAATGATTTTGACTTTGATCCTTTTGTTTGCTCTTAACTCTATCCAGTAGATTCTGTTTCTGCATTACTGACAGCTGTGCCACTTTTTTCCAGTATCACAGTGTTTTTTCCCCACTATCTATAAGTGTTACGAAGGCTTCATATTTAATACTTTCTGATGAATTGGCCATGAGGAATTCTAGAAATCAGGATTTATATCAAGTACTGTGGTAATACTTTGTTTTTAAATGTCAATGGAAGGACATTACAATAGTCTTTTTAAAAAGACACTTCTGAGAAATCACATGTCTTAAACTGATTGCTTGGACTCACTTCAAGAAACACCTACGGGTTTTATAGCTGTTAGCTTTGTTGTTCGAACAGTATTTTGTTCGGAGGTTGTTTGGCTTTCAGTTAGGTTAGTAAATGTTCTTTACGGGAAGACCGCCCAGTTCATCTCACTTATGTTTTTCCTCAAATATCTTTGCTGTGAATCCATTCTGAAACCTGATTGTTCCCATGAGCATAAGGAATACTTTTCAATACTTTTCACAATCACCTGATGATGAAGCAGCTCTTCAAAAGTTATTGACTCCAAAAAAACCTGTTGGATTATAACCTGGTGTTGTGTGATTTTTTAACTTTGCCCATCCCAGTCCAATACCGGCTCCTCCAAATCTTTTTAATACTGTGCTTTCTCAGCAAACTGTATCTGTCAAGACTACAGGGACAACTACATGTATTGACTTGTCAGTGGGTGCCACAATATCAGATCAACAGCTGTCTAAACATTCTGCATTTTATACTTGTCTTCAAATTTTAATCATTATTGGCCAAAAGTTTTTATCCCCCCTTTAAGACTCTGCAGAGAGAAAACTCTTTTCATTTATGTTGTGACTCAGGGACTAGTGAGACCAGAGGAAGCTAGTGCACTTCTCCCATCTTGGTCATAATGTAAAGTGATGGGCCAGCAATGAGTCACTCAACACGAACAACATGGAATTGAAAGTGAGTAATAGTGATTGAGAAAGGAAGGGAGGTAACAATACACAACACAGTCACAAAAGTGAAGTCAAGGAGCTAGAACAGTTTCAGGAAAAGGTTCAAGACATTTTTCCTTTGTGTGTAATGACCCACGTAATGGCACCACAGACAGATATTCACTTACCTGAAACTTTCTTTGATGGTTTGGATAATATGAAGGAAGTGTTTATTAAATATTCTCTGATTGAGGTGCAGCCAGCTGGTCTGGAGTTAGCTAAAGATGGCCAATTGGCTCAAACAAGAGTTGAAATAATGAGAGTTCTCGGATGCTACTATTTCAATAATGGGGTTCTGATGAGGAAGAGACGATTTCCTTACAGACCTGCAAGGAAAGAGTTGTATGGTGGTTTGCCATATAATAACGGCGCCTAAATATAATCAAGAAAAGTTAAGGATAGTTTGTGGAATTCCTATGGCAAGACATGTAGGAATCTGAAATACCAAATACCAAAACAATGTGTAGGCCAACATTTTTGCTAGTCTTCTCAAGGACATGATGCTGTTTTATAAAAATGTCAGAATGTGAGTAAAACCACAACATACAATCAGACCAGCACTTTGAATTCCCATATCAGTGTTTGATGTCTGTGTGGGACCTTGAAAACATAAGTAGGACCTGGTATACCCTGACTATTATGCTTAGTTCCCAGACATCATTCCCTTGAGAACACTTAGAATCCCTATAGTGCAGATGGAGGTCATTCAGTCCATCAAGTCTGCACTGACCCTCCGAAGAGCATCTTTCTTCAATTCCTGTCACTCTGCACTTACCATAGCTAACCATCTAACCTGCGCAATCCTGGACGCTCTGGGGCAATTCAGCATGGCCAAGCACATCTTTAGGCTGTGGGAGGAAATCCCTGCAGAAATGGGGAGAACATGCAAACTCCACCAAACAGTGACTTAAGGATGGAATCAAACCTGGGTCTCTAGTGCTGTGAGGCAACAGCGCTAACCACTGAGCCAGCATACTACCAAGGTAGTGTAGGGATGTAACTCAGTTGATTAGAGATCCAGTCAGATCAAAGTTCATCCCAATTCTCTGTGGTAGTTAAGAGCAGTTTGGTTTGATACAATTAATGTCTACGTGTGCCAGATCAATAACATCTGAACATTCCACAGCTTCTTCTTTTTAACTTCAAGGACTAAACTATTACTAATGAAAGGTATAGTTGACCACACCCCAAAGTGAATCTTTGCAGAAAGAAATCCATCTCATTCCTCTACCTGGAATATATGCATGGGTATGTTATAGGTTATTTAGAAAGGTAAACATTTTATTTTTGAACTACAAATTGCTGCTAATCAGTTTTACATTTTAATTACATAAATTTTATTTATAAATACACCAATAATTTTGTGTTTATTAAAGAATCCTGGCTGATAAAATATGATCAAAGTCTAATGTAGAAAAAAATTCAATTAGCCATGTCAGGTACTAGGTAAAGCAATTAATTTATGCTGTGACTCATGAAGTAGTGGGACTGGAGATAGACAGTGTAATTGTCCCATCTCACTCATAACAATAGTAGCTCCAACCTTCGCTGCTTTCCCAACTATACTTTTTCTAAATATATTATGTATAGTAATATTTCCCACTCAGTCCTGTTCTTTTCTGTTGCCATGTCTCAGAATCCATAACATCTCATCGCAAAGTAGATTTGTCTCCAGCTCCTGTTTTACTGCAAAGACTTTGCATTCTCCTATAGGCTAATAACTTATTTTTTAACACCAGTTCCTTGTATTTTAACTTTAACTAACATTTTACACTCCTGTGGTATAGCTTTGTTTATTCGATAAATATATGCACTTTCCTTTACTGGTTTGTTTTATATTTGAAATTTTGTTTCCTGTATATTCCTCTCCCATCTTACTTGTTTAGGTCTATGTACTTTCCTTATTTATAAAATTCCTACAGTGTGGAAGTAGGCCATTCAGATATAAGTCCACACTGATCCTCTGAAGAGAACCCAACCCCTACTCTATCCCTGTAATCTGCATTCCCCATTGGTAATCCACCTAGCCTAACACTCCTAACTTGCACATGCCCTGGACACTA
Source organism: Chiloscyllium punctatum (assembly GCF_047496795.1). Lineage (NCBI taxonomy): Eukaryota > Metazoa > Chordata > Chondrichthyes > Orectolobiformes > Hemiscylliidae > Chiloscyllium > Chiloscyllium punctatum. Next base: position 29,258,507 of record NC_092782.1, read on the forward strand.
TGGGCAATTTAGCATAGCCAAATCACCAAACCTGCAAATCTTTGGACTGTGGGAGGAAACCCACACAAATGTGGGGAGAATGTGCAAACTCCATACAGGTACCACAAGGTAGAATTGAACCTGGATCCCTGGTGCTGTGAGGCAGCTGTGCTAATCACTGAGCCATTGTGCCATCCTTTTCTCCTCAGATACTAAGTCCCATCATGTTTAAGTGGAGCCCTTCCTATCAGTACAGCTCCTTGATATTTTAGTAGAGGCCCTAGCATCTCATGAAGAAAGAAATATTTCCCCATGAAAGTCCTTTAGTTGTGCATTATTTCTGATCACTCTGGCTCTGTTCCTATTTGCACATTTCAGGTCATGGTCAGAAATAATCAGAATGCTTGAGGTTCTAGATCTTAACTCCTAATTCTTGATGTTCCCTCAATGGAATCTTTCTCTCTTCCTACCAATGTTACTTGAATATTCACGTCCCTTTCAAAATTCCTTTCCATTGCCTCGTGATATTCCTTAACTCAATAATACCAAGTAGACTGCACAACTTTTGAGACTGTTATTCATGAATGAACACAGTGCTGTTAGCTCCCTGATTATAACACCTTCAGCATTACCAAATTTCCATCCATTTCTTCCCATCTCTTTGCACAGCCTTATGAGTCATTGTACTTTGGTCATGGTACTTTGGCTGTCCCCATTTGATAGTCTTCCTTCTTGCTATCATAGGTTGAAACAACATTTTACCTGCTGAGTAGGACCAGTTTTTGTGGCCCCTTTCACTCAATCAGCGAGAAACCTTCCAGGAATCTCACCAACATTGACATTTAACTGATTTTTGGTAAGATTCAATCCTAAGAGATGTCAGGTTTATCACTTTGAAGAATTCAAGTTGGACTTAGCAACCTGTTTAATTTTAGTGGTATCAGTCACACCCAGAAGTTCTCTCAGCATTTTACCTTTTCTGGGAGTTGATTTCCACTATAACTGTTTAACTTTAAGAACAATGTAGCTGAATTTAAAAACAACATTACTCTGTAACATGTTAGTTTGTTATTCACAAGTCCATTTTTAAAATCTCTCTCACCACAAGTGAACCAAGTAAACATTTAGGGAAGTAAAATCAGGTATAAAACATAAGCTGCTTTACTTCATGACACAAAATAGAGAATACCAGCAGTAATCAAAACATACTCATTCCATTTAACTACTATTACAGAAAGATAGCAATGAATTTGCCATCATATCTCATGTCATTGGGCTGTCTTATTACCTGCAGTTGTACAGAAAGTGAGTAAATCAAACTCTGTATTGTCATCTTCAGCCAAGGACACAATTCTTTTTCCTGCAGCCATCTGGGTTATTGTTTCTCTTGCTGCATATCTCTAGTATCTGCTGTCAAACCTCTCCCTCCCACCCATTAATTTATGTCTTCCAGTCCTTCCCAATAATTACATTTTTAATATATTTTATGGTAGGATACCCTTGTTACAGTAGTCAGAAATCTCAAGTCATGGCATGCCATTTTAACACTCTCAAAAGTGATTTGGAGTATTTGTGTTGAAAGTTAATTAATTGATAAGTGCAAGTTTTTTTTCCAGAAAATTCTTTCATGAGATGTGAGCATTGCTGATGCCTGAAATTTGTTGCTCATCCCTGATTTCCCCTGACAAGGTGGCAGTGAGCAGCATTCTTGAAATTTTTGTAGTTTTCTCTCTGCAACTGAGTGGCTTTCCCAACCATTTCTAAGGCTGTTAGAGTCAATCACATTGGTTAGTCTACCAGTCAATAGGATACAAGGTATTCTTCTGCTTTTGGCACCAAATGAATTCTATCCATGGGGGAAAGTAAATGAGCGAAAGATTTGCAATTAAAGGAGAAGAACAATCAGAGGGAGTCATCTTCCAACATTACCTTACATTATTGGAAAGTTGACTGAAGATGAAAAGAGAGCCTACTCTGACTTGCCAGCTTTTTCAGTGTGTGACTAAGACTAATGGAATTGAGGTAATATACTACATGGACTGAGAATTAGTTAAAAAACAGCAAAAAAACAAACTAACAACAAAAATATGCATCTGCTTAGGAATGATAGGACATAATTAATGAAGTACGGCAAGAGTCAGTGTTTGGGCTTTAGTTTGTCGCAATCCGTATCAATGACAGAGATGATAGGACAGGATGTAATGTACCAATGTTTGCAGATGATATGAAGCTTGGTGGGAAAGTAAGTTTGGAAAAAGAAACATAGAAAACAATATGTTAGCAAGTATTCCTTGGGTAATCTAAGCTTGAAGTCTAAAGATCAAGGAAAGCAAGCTAAATTTGGGAAATAATGAGTTAGAGTAGCATTACAGTGGGCAGAATGGTGGCACGGTGGTTAGCACTGCTGCCTCACAGCGCCAGAGACCAGGGTTCAATTCTCGCATCAGGCGACTGACTGTGTGGAGTTTGCACATTCTCCCCCTGTCTGCGTGGGTTTTCTTTGGGTGCTCCAGTTTCCTCCCACAGTCCAAAGATGTGCAGGTTCAGTGAATTGGCCATGCTAAATTGCCTGTAGTGTTAGGTAAGGGGTAGATGTAGGGGAATGGGTCTGGTGGGTTGTGCTTTGGTCGGTCAATGTGGACTGTTGGGCCGAAGGATCTGTTTCCACACTGTAAGTAATCTAATCATTGCAATCTTAACATTTAAGGAAGAGGAAGAAAACTATTTTGAATTTAATGTTTAGGTGCTGCAAAAGACTAAGATATGCAAAGTGTTTGATAGAATATTGATAAAAAGGGAAGGGCAAAGGAATTCTTTAATGAAGAGGAAGAGAGAGTCAGGAAATAGTTGAGTACTTAATCCTTTATCAGACAACTTTTTGGATGAATTTCAGCTTCATAGAGAATGATAAGTTGTTCAATGAAAAGAGAAGTGAAACGGAAAAGAATCTTTTTGTGAGAATTGCTTTCAGAAATGGAGTTGATACAGGATTTCCATTTGAGGTCAGAGGAGGTAATGATCAAAATGCCAGTTGATGAAGAAAGACCAAGTAGTTCAAAGTTTAACTCCTGGATTTGATGGAGGTCAAAATGTAATGACTCAGCAATTATTCTGGAGGAGGACTGGAGGTTATCAGCATCAGGGAGATCTGAAGAACAATAACAGATAAAAAAAATCAAAGAAGTTCATTAATCATGACAGCGCCCGGTGGGTGAAAGTGCCATATGTATGTTCCCAAAATTATTAATAATACATTTAACACTAATAAAACAGAGATTAGTAGAATTATATGTATGTAGTTCAAAGCTTCCAGAAATATAACTTTGGAGAGAAGCAAATATTTAAAAACCGTGATGCATAGCTTGGAATTAAGAGATTAGAGATTCAGAGATAAATTCTGGGCACATACCTTGAAAACAATGGGAAGTATTTCATCAGTATCAGTAAATGCTTTCTAGTTTTGGGATAGTATCCAAACCAGATGGATGTTGTCATTTATATTATTCCCAAGTGAATAATTCTTGGCTGTTAATTCCAATGGTTACTGATTTGGTTACCCAGGCTTCTATTAACTGATATTGGTGTATAATTATTAGGAGACAATTCTATCAATTGCTTTGCTTCAATTCTTTATTATTATGCATTTTATAAATTATAAATGTAATTTTACATCAAAAGTGCGCAATTGGTTATGAAGCATTTTAGGACATCTTGAGTCTATGATGGGTACATATAAATTCAATTTTTTATTTTACTTTTCCTAATAAGATGTTATACCTTTAGTATTAAAAAAAACCTGCCATAGAACAAGAACTTGCTGCTAGCTAGATTTGAGGCATCACTTACAATAACCTGTGAGAAATGTTTAAGTACTGAACAATTCCTTTCCTCCACCCATGCCATCCCCAAATTAAAAACTCGAAACAGTACCAAGCATGCCCTCAAAACTGTATAAGGGAACAAAATTTGGGATAACTACCTGTCATCAAAAACAATTAAATCCATTTTGGTTAAAATGCAATGTGACACTGGCTTGTGATATGCATCAATGATTATTTTTTCATTATAATTATTCATTCCAGTCATTAACAATAATTGTCTAAGGTATGACCTAAATTCTGAAAACTGTTCTTTATCTTTTGGTTTGAATGCAACAATATCCTCATTTCAGCTAGGTGGTTTAATCATTGATAATGAATAATAATGAGGCTTTTAAAATGTTAATTTCACTTGTTTAATTGAGGTTTGAATGGCTTTAATTATCCATTTTTGCTCTTCTTTGAAGCCCCTTCTCTCTCTTCCATATAAATTGTTTTGGTGACTGCTCTATCATGAGCTGAGCCTTGCACCCTTTCACTGTCCATCTCCTTCCCATCCATCATTCAGAGCACTGAGGTTTTAGCACAAAATTGATGATGAGTCCCAACTGCCATCTCCAAAGAATTACTTTAAATTAACTCCTCAAGTTATTAAATTGCATTATTTTTATTCACATCAGTGATTTCACGTGAAACCAAGAACAGAGCCTTGGTTTCAAATTATCCTGGCAAATGGTTGTAATTGGGAAGCATTTCAATAGTGAATTCTACATACATTTAGTAAATAATAATGTATTGAAAGTTACTTCTAATTAAAAAGTACCTCACAAGGAAAGTTCTACAAGTTTTGCTAAAGATTAATTTAGACAGCAGTCCTTGTAATTGAGAGTTGTGAGATCACTGATGATTCCCTCGTCAGTATAACTGATGGTTAACAGCAATGTAGTTTTTTCTTTGTCAGTGTACTTATTCCCAAAAGGTAATTCATCTAGGCTAGGAACAATCACAATAATTTATTACTGTGTATCAGATGGATGCACTGTCACAAAGAAATCTCAGTCCCTCCTCCCTTCACCCTCTGAATTATCAAGGATCATAATGGAGTGCTTTCATTAACGTCAAGGAGATTCCTTGACATGTTGCCTTATTAAATGTATGGCCATTTTTAACAGCAAGGGTTCAGGTTTTAACCTGTTATTGGCAATTCAAACTTAAATTCTGACTTATACAAGCATACCCATTGTACTTTTGCCAACATAGTAAATGTTGACATCCACTCAAAATAGTTCAAAACTGAGAAAGAGATACCGATATACATCAAGCAATGCAGACCCCTATCTTTCTTTTCATATGAAATAAAGATAGATGTTTTATAATGTTACAGTGGGAAAAATAAATCTGAAATCAAAATTGTCATTAACATTTGACATTATTTTGTCTCATGTCTCTATCTTCCTTTCTTTCTGCCAACTTCAAATTCTTATTGACTTCACCTTGTTTAAATCAATCTTTTGGCTTGCTGTGCATTTCTTCTTACCTTTCTTGGGATTTCATTTTGGTACTTCAGTTTGTTTTCCTTTCCATTCTTCTCTCTATTACATGTTATTGGTCTAGCTGACTTTAAAAATGACTTCAGGTCTGGGATTACAAATGGCTGACACTGAGTAAGGGGAGATCTGAGAAGACAGGGGAGGTGATTGCCTAGTGGTATTATCACTGGACTATTAATCCAGAGACCCAGACAACATTCTGGGGACCTGGGGTTCGAATTCCGCCAAGGCAGATGGTGGAATTTGAATTCAGTAAATATCTGGAATTAAGAATCTAGTGATTACTATGGATCCATTGTCGATTGTTGGAAAAAACCCATCTGGTTCACAAATGTCCTTTAGGACATCCTTACATAGTCTGGCGTACATGTATGTCCAGATACGCAGCAATGTGGTTGACTCTTAACTGCCTTCTAGAGGTGGGCAATGAATGCTGGCCTAGCCAGTGATGTTCTCATCCTGTGAATGAATGAAGAAAAAAAAATGTGGTTGATAGTTGCCAGCATTTCCAGGTTTAAAGTTCATGGGGGTGCCGGGCAATTGCACCCTCAAAATCCCAAAATTGCCTGGGAAAGTTAATGTAATGGTTGACCAATCAGAAAAAAAAGATGCACCTGTGAGTAAGTGACCAGCTGTTCCAACCATGAACTGGTTATCTCCTGTGGTTCCTGCTGATGGGTTCAGTAGAGAACCTACAAGCATAGAAGAGTTGCCTGTGATTGGAGGTACAACAAACAGCAATAGTAAGTGCTGGCAGTAAAGGAGTCCACAGGGGGACACGAGAAGCCAAAGGCTGAAAGCAGAGTACTGAGGTCCAGGCCCAGGTAGTTGAAGAGCCAAATGTTGTTTTGCCAAGGCTAAGTAGGAGAGCTGTATTTTTGCCCAGTTTTCTGTCTGTTTGCTGGTCTAGGGGATTGGTGGGTAGCAGGAATAAATGGAGGCATCAGAGGGGAATTGAGGAGATGCAAGGGGTCCTAGGGAGAGGCTTGAAAGGGGAGATGGGGAGGTTTCGAGGGAGCTTGGGGGAAAATGAGGCTATTGCTGCAAGGTGGCCAAGGCAGCAGGATAGGTGCAGGATCCAAGAGGGTGGAGAGTGGGTAGAGACTGCACACAAGAGAAAACCAAATCAGAACTGTTAATGAAGGAATACTTAGCTAATCAAGAACTGAAAAACACTGGCATCATGGATTTAACAAATCGCTTGCAAATGAATGTGGTATCTGTTGCTTAAGAAAGTGTATACACATGTTATTGTATGTTGATGAATATAATGGGTGGTATTTCAATGAACTCTATCAATCATTAAATTTAAATCTGACTGTAATTTGAGATGATGTTAAAAAATATTTCAGTTTTGTGAATGTGCAATGGCTACACATTGGATTATAACCTCACAATTTGCATTAGTCTTTTTAGGTTAATAGCTTATCCTATGTAAAGGTACTGTCAATTCTTTTGAAAAACAAATTCTTAACTATTGCCTGTTGTCTTATGTCACTTTAAATAGAATTGGATCAAAGCAATTAGTATTTTACTTGTGTTTTGTGGCTTTAAGTTTAGATTAGATTAGATTAGATTACTTACAGTGTGGAAACAGGCCCTTCGGCCCAACAAGTCCACACCGCCCCGCCGAAGCGCAACCCACCCATACATCTACCCCTTACCTAACACTACGGGCAATTTAGCATGGCCAATTCACCTGACCTGCACATCTTTGGACTGTGGGAGGAAACCGGAGCACCCGGAGGAAACCCACGCAGACACGGGGAGAATGTGCAAACTCCACATAGTCAGTCACCTGAGGCGGGAATTGAACCCAGGTCTCTGGCGCTGTGAGGTAGCAGTGCTAACCACTGTGCCACCGTTTAATGGGCTTGATATTTATTAAAGAAATAGATGAAAATTTCTAATTCTGCTTCTAAGTCCAAATACATTAGCACAAATACAGAAGTTAATGTGACTTTATTACCTAATGATAAAAGGAGTTAGTGAGAATGAAACATCCATGAAAACCAAGAAGTAGCACGCAAAAATCAAAACAACACCCCTCGTGAGGAACCCTCAAAAAATAAATGTTGTGCTTGTATGGAGGAGAGAGCATACCAGCTCCTGTTACAGTGAGGGGAGAATGTCGCAAAAACAAGCAATCAGCAACAATCGAATGGTACGCAAGCATCAGCAATTAGAGATGGATTGAGATAACCAATCAGATGCAGAGAACAAGAGTAGGATTTGTAATGATTTATGAATGACTTCTTTGTTGATACTTGCATTTTGCAGTGAATAATAGTGAAAAGCTTCAGTATTCACCATAATCCAGTACCATTTTGAATAGTTTAAGAATATAAAGGATAAAATTGAACCAATAAGAAGAGTAATGATGTTTCTAAGTATTGATAGTGTGGAATCATGGAAATTAGGTAAGTTACAGAGATCTTAAATATATTACAAGGGATAACCAGGGAAAAGAAAGCAAGGTTTTAAAAGGTCAGCAAGCTTAAAAGGTTCTTAAGATAAATTTTCTAGTGATCAAAATCGTTCAACCAATTTTGAACTGGATATGGTTATTTAGTATTGTCTGCAATATAATCCCTTGACTTTTTATCATCCAAATCAAATTTTATCCCTATCCTTTTTAGGTATCCTTCCTTCTGAAAAAAAAACACAGTCAGCTAATTGGACAAACAACAGACAACTTAAGCAGTTCAAAAACATTTGTGAAATTGATCGATTGAATATTTTTGTTGCTTCTCTGTTGGAAGAGTGGGAGAAATATTGTGTGATTCACTGATTGACAATTTGCCCAAAACCAATTGGGGGTTTTCCCCCATCTCTCTGGACATAGGCAAATATTAAGATATAATTTTATGTAAAGTTGCTAAAATATGATGGACATTTATATATATTTTTAAATTAATCTGTTTGGATGTGTTAGGGTACAATTCAATGGACATCATGTCCTGATCTCCTGGCTTAGAGCCAGGGACTCTGTCACTGTGCCATAATACCCTTTGGATAGATGGATAATCATTAATGTTGCAAATGCATTAACCTCAACCTTTAACTCCTGACGGGGATATTATGAATTCGGACTGGCACAGACACTGACACTGTACGTACCTTTGTAGCATGATCACCAGAGATTCTGAAACAATCATCCTTGGCATTCAAGTAAACTATTAGATGCCAGTTTACAGGACCTGAGTTAGAATAGAAGAAAGATCTGGATCCAGAAGCAGAAACCTGGCTCAACTAGAAACACATTTTCAAAAAGGAAATAGCTTCAATTTTTGACCGTCTTCTACTCTGACTAGCCAAACCTGTTTACAAGTACAGATTTATTTTCAGTAAAGCTCTGGAGAAAATGTTAGGAGCTCTGGAACAACTTGCCATTCAGCTGCTCAGCTGCTCCCCTGTCTATTCTTCAGCCTAAAATTGCAGATAGTTCTTAACAAGATTGTCATCTGCATACTTAAAAGAAAAACCTTGCTGCTTTTACATGGGTATCCTGTTTACCTGCTCAAGACAAGGTTAAAATTGTAACATGTAGGAAGACAGTGCAGTTAAGGAGGTTAAATCATTATGGCCATTTTAATTTGCCCACCTGTCTGGTTTCTGCCTGGCAAAGAGATTAACATTTACCCTATCCAGTAGGTAATTTTACACAGTTAATGATGCATTCCACATATGATACTTGTATCTAGATACAGAGAGAGATTAGATAGATGGAGAGAGATTTACAACCACATAATTGGGACTTTAAAGTAAATGTGCTAAATTTTGCAATATATTTTAACCATTGTCCTGCTGATTATGAAGAAAATCCATATGGTCTCAAATTGGTTCCATTGACATTGACAGGAGTTGGAGCTTCCTCTCAGGATAAATCGCTGCAGGTTTACAAATGCTGAGGTAAAGGTTATAGACATTGGGTGACAGCAGGATTAAGCTCTGCTGTGATCTTTTTCTCCCTCAACCCCTTTCTGTAGGAAATGAGATTGCCAGCACTCACCCTCTGAGTTCACACATGAAGAATGACCATTTGAGCAAGCTGTCAGCAACTCTGGGAGTTGGACTTCAATCAGGTGTAAGCATCACAGCCTCGACGAGGTGAAGAAAAGGGAGAAAATTTGACAAAGAGAAACGCTGACAATTCTGCAGTCGAAGCCAATTTCAGAGACACCTGGTTTAAGCACTCATTTCACCGACTTCGAGTCTTTGCCCTTGGGCTCTTGCCAATCATAAAGCTGGAATCAGGTGCAAACAGCAGAAGTCACCAGCATGGGAACACAAATCATGCATTGCTTAGACTGACTTCTGTTGCCAACTCTTTCACAATAGATGATTTAAAAAAGAACATTTTAACAGATTGGCTTCCTTTGCTCCGAAATGCAGATTAGAAAGAATAACACAACATTTTGTGATGACTGGGTGATTCTGTAACTTTGACAGTTAAATTAAAAAATGTGCAAAAGACTTGCAGCTAAAAATCTGAAATTTTCTCATGATTTTATCCCAATTTTCAATGAACCTATGCAAAATATAATTGCAAAGACCTATGCATATCAAAATTTTTCGAACCATTTCCAAGAACCTATCTGTTTTTCAAAAGGTTGCTACAAAGATTTATTGTTTGTAGATGGCTTTGTGGATCTGTAGTTTGGTACAGATTTATATTGTTTTATTAAATCTTTTAAAAGGAAGCCATTCACCATTAGGGTTGGGAAGCGTGCACATCACTTATCCTCGAATGGTTGAAGTTTTGATCTCTGGTGTGAAGTCCATCAGAAGTGCAACACTGCATAGTAACAAGTGAGCATGAATTCATTCTTTGTTTAGCATTGAGATCAGTATCAACATTTAATGTCTGCTGCACAGCAGAAACCTGGCAGGCAAGTAGTTAAAATGTTCCAATCAACATCTCCCACAATCCCTGCCCAGCCCCAAGCCTCCTTTCCTATGACTTTTCCATGAATTTGGATATGAATTTGCCTTTTCTTACAGACAAAGGAAATAAGATTCTTCCTTACATTATTGAGATTGGGCTTCAATGAAATTACACATGTGTATGTGTGTCCGAACTGCAGCATTAACCCCAAGAATACACAGAGAAACAAAGCTATGGGCCAAATGCTGGAAATTAAGGATGAGAATAGATTGATGCTTGGTGACTGGAATGGGCAGAATCGGCAGAAGGGCCTTTTTCTCTGCTGGAAAATCTCTGACTCTGAACTATTGTGACTATCACACCAGGCTGAACTTATTGAAATAACTTCTGTAGGCCATTTTAAGTTCAAACTGTGCTCGCTGCTTTTTTTAAAAAAAACATCTTTTTCTACCTTTCACCTGGTATCAACCAGCAGTTCCTTTTACTCATAATTTATTTACTGGATGTGAAGATCATGGCTAAATTGCCCATCCTTAATTGTCTTGGAAAAGGTAGAGTGGTGAGCTGCCTTCATGAATCGCCACAGTTTTTGGCATATAGCAACACCCATATTGCTGATAGGAAGGGAGTTTGAGTCTTTATTACTATTCCTTCATTATTACTGTATTATGGTTCTGAATGAGGATGTTGTGAGCCTCAGAGAGAAACTTTGAGATGACGGTGTTCCCATATATCTACTGGCTTTATCCTTCCAAGTGGTGGGTTTGGAATATCTGTTAATCTACTAAAGAACCAGGCACTCTGCATAGTGTACATAATTAGTACTGTGCCCTGTTTTCTTTGAATGTGACAATATTGGTTCTAAATCAGAAATTAGACCCTTGATGAACACATCCAAAGTTCTTAACGTCTGTTTCATGTGGGCACTCTGTCCCCTCAACACTGGCTTCCAATTTCACAGCCACCCGCTTTCACCTCAGGAGGGAATGGGACATGGGGGACAGTTGTCAGAAATACATGCCCTGAACAGTCATTTGCCATGAAAAGATCAGGCACCTCTCCAACTTTGGAAAGCCATGTCAAGGAAAATGATTCCTTAGGTAGAAGAAGTATGATGTCACTGTCACTATTTAGAATATGCCACAAACTTTTTGCTAAATCAAAAACAGATCTATCGCAGCCTTTTGAAGCTGTACTTCTCCCTTATTGACCACCATGAAAATTATTGTTCAAACTGCTGTTTGAACTTGGTTTCCATTGATTTTTTTTCAAAGACAAAATCAGTCATTTATAAATAACTTTAAGTTGGATTTCAGAGGAAAAACAAAATTAGAATGATAGTTATATTGATTATGTAGAATAAAATGTATTCTAGGCAACTACAATAGTTTGTACATTCCTTGGCATATCTGTATTGAAAGATCATGCCTGCAACTAATGTTTGGAGTTCAGCTGAAAATTTAATAAAATGTAAACAGAACAGAAATGCTTGATTGTGAGTAGATTTCACATAGTCAATGTGCAATACTACATAATAAATTTTTCATCTGAAAATCTTAAAAATGTAAAAAAAAACCTTTATTTTCATGTAGGCAAAAGGTATTACTGTACTTCAACAAGGAGCTAAATCTTTTGCTTGAGACTGACCTGCAAACTACCTACCCCACAGGACACTGGATGATATAGTCCAGGTTTTTCTCTGTCTCCCCGCAACCCCCCCCCCGCCCCCCCCCCCCCCTCCCAAACCCAACTACACACCCACCCAGGTTCTACAGGAGACTTCAGCATTTGTGGTACAGATGTACTAAGCAAGTCACTCATACACTCATTTGCACTTTGCAAGCCTGGCAGCAGATGGAGGGGGTCTTGCAGGGTTTTTTACCACATTGTAGATGATCTCAAAGTATACAGTGTAATGTCTGTTCTTGCAATCACATGACCCACAATGAGGACTTCCACTTCTGATAGTCAGTGTCCAGCAGCATAGAATTGTACAGGTCACTTCCCACCCACTGGTGGGAATAAGTCGCTCATTGAGGTAAAATTTATCGTGAGAGGGTCTACGGAAATGTGACTTTTCCCCGACCACAAAGTATAGGCCGACCAGAAATATGGCTACATTGCAGTGATAATATATTGGGGGCAGAAGTAATTAATTTAGTGTTGGACATCCATCCCCATCGGAGAGGAAGCCCTGCCCTTGACAATGTAGCGTTGAGCTGTACTCTTGAACCACTGCAGTCCATTTGGTGCAGGAATATCCACAATGCTTTGAGAGGGACTTCTTGCATGGACTTATATGGAAAGAATGGAGTCACTATCAGAAACCATGGGGAAATGAGTCATAATGGGCCAGTCATCAGACTCCTGCTTTGAGCTTTGTCGATGGTGGAAAAATCAGTGAATGTATTACCAGCTACACCATTCACAGCCTCTAACCTGCTGTCGAGGCAAGAAGATTGTGAATGGTGGGTGATTTAACAATGTGGGGAGTTTTAATTGACCAGAAACATTAATGGACTGCCTATGTGGCTACAGGAACACTGTACTTTGTTTTAAATGAGTAACAGTATTTGTATGTTGCCTGCATTGAAAGCAGTGCTTATTGGTTAATCATAGGTTGAGATTTGAGATCTATTCAACATTCAGCCAAGTCCTGTATTTTTTAGAAGATGGAACTGGAGAAGGGCCTGGTGAAGAATGAACAGGCCTATCATTGTTAGAGTGATCAAGTGTATATATGTGCCTTGGGAAGTAAAATGAGGTGGAACTGTTAACTACCATAACAATATGACCATTCGATTATGCCGTTTTCTCATTCATTTTCACAAATAAACACAAGTCACAGGTGAGATGCCAGAAGACTTGAGGTTGGCAAACGTGGTGCCACTGTTTAAGAAGGGTGGTAAAGACAAGCCAGGGAACTATAGACCGGTAAGCCTGACCTCGGTGGTGGGCAAGTTGTTGGAGGGAATCCTGAGGGACATGATGTACATGTATTTGGAAAGGCAAGGACTGATTAGGGATAGTCAGCATGGCTTTGTGTGTGGGAAATCATGTCTCACAAACTTGATTGAGATTTTTGAAGAAGTAACAAAGAAGATTGATGAGGGCAGAGCAGTAGATGTGATCTATATGGACTTCAGTAAGGCGTTCAACAAGGTCCCCCATGGGAGACTGATTAGCAAGGTTAGATCTCATGGAATACAGGGAGAACGAGCCATTTGGATACAGAACTGGCTCAAAGGTAGAAGACAGAGGGTGGTGGTGGAGGGTTGTTTTTCAGACTGGAGGCCTGTGACCAGTGAAGTGCCACAAGGATCTGTGCTGGGCCCTCTACTTTTTGTCATTTACGTAAATGATTTGGATGCGAGCATAAGCGGTACAGTTAGTAAGTTTGCAGATGACACCAAAATTGGAGGTGTAGTGGACAGCGAAGAGGGTTACCTCAGATTACAACAGGATCTGAACCAGATGAGCCAATGGGCTGAGAAGTGGCAGATGGAGTTTAATTCAGATAAATGTGAGGTGCTGCATTTTGGGAAAGCAAGTCTTAGCCGGACTTATACACTTAAAGGTAAGGTCCTAGGGAGTTTTGCTGAACAAAGAGACCTTGGAGTACAGGTTCATAGCTCCTTGAAAGTGGAGTCGCAGGTAGGTAGGATAGTGAAGAAGGCGTTTGGTATGCTTTCCTTTATTGGTCAGAGTATTGAGTACAGGAGTTGGGAGGTCATGTTGCGGCTGTACAGGATATTGGTTAGGCCACTGTTGGAATATTGCAATTCTAGTCTCCCTCCTATCGGAAAGATGTGAAACTTGAAAGGGTTCAGAAAAGATTTAACAGGATGTTGCCAGGGTTGGGTGATCTGAGCTACAGGGAGAGGCTGAACAGGCTGGGGCTGTTTTCCCTGGAGCGTCGGAGGCTGAGGGGTGAGCTTATAGAGGTTTACAAAATTATGAGGGGCATGGATAGGGTAAATAGGCAAAGTCTTTTCCCTGGGGTTGGGGAGTCCAGAACTAGAGGGCATAGGTTTAGAGTGAGAGGGGAAAAATATAAAAGAGACCCAGGGGGCAACTTTTTCATGCAGAGGGTGGCACGTGCATGGAATGAGCTGCCAGAGGATGTGGTGGAGGCTGGTATAATTGCAGCATTTAAGAGGCATTTGGATGGGTATATGAATAGTAAGGGTTCGGAGGGATATGGGCCAGGTGCTGGGAGGTGGGACTAGATTGGGTTGGGTTATCTGGTCGGCATGGACGGGTTGGACCGAAGGGTCTGTTTCCATGCTGTACATCTCTATGACTCTATATATAATGTATAGTGAGACCCCTTTTTAAGGGATCCCTTCTGGCATCTGTTTTTGTTGATGATTTTGAATGGAAAATTGCATTCAGCTGGTGATTAATAGCAAAATAACACTTCACATCATTCAGTATTCTCCCTACTGATTGTACATATGTGTGTCTTGGAGGATGTACTTACAGTGCTTGAAGAAGTAGCAAATACAATCACAATGCACAGGTGAGGCGGGACTAACTAGCAGTTTTGGAAGAGAAGCAGGAAGCTCTATTTTGGAAAATGTGACCATGTGTTGACATTTAGCGTCCCTATCATTATACTCTTCTTATTCAGTGTAAAAAGAGATGCAAGTGTTGACTAATTCATCAGTCACCTGTTTCACACATATGTAGGTGGCACATTGACTGCAGTCGATTACTTCCAGCCTAGAAAGAGGTAGATAGAGAAGCTAAGGAAAATGGTGACCTTGACTGCCAATGGCAGTGCTCTCCCTCCATATGGTGTAAGTTGTTTGCCAGTATCCTTGCACTACATGCTAAACTCCCTAAACTGGCTTGTTGCTGGCCTGGAGCCTGCAAATCCATACACATTCAATGTAGGCTTGGCAAGCTCTTTGAATATAGATGATGGTATGATAGCAGACCTGAGGAATTTAGGCTCTGATCTCACTGACAGACATTTTCTCATTGTGTACCAATTCAACCATGAAGTATGTTGTTTTGGGGCATTTCAAAATGTATCCTCATTATTAAATGTAACTTGACTCGCTGGCCGCCACAGGCCACTTGGATGCCTTGATGGTCTCTGAAAATTTGCGTTAGAAGTGCTTTTTTATCATTGTTATTGTTTTAGTCTTCCACTGCATGTAAAACATTCATGAAGTTATCCTTTTAGTGAGCTAAGCAGTTGACAACTACTTAGATTTTAGATTCTACTAAAACTAATCCATTATTATGACAACAAAATACAATAATTGAGTAAATAATAGTTTTCATAAGTCAATGAAGACTATCAGAAATGTGTTTAAAATATACAGCAAAACGGCTGCCTGTTGTGTTTAATGATGCTTCCCTATAGATCACTTCACAGAGGTAATGGGGGAAACCATACAGTTCAGTCCGAAACAGTTTGATAACCATGTCACACTTGACAGAAATATATTATCATATTTAAAAGATGCTGTCCCTCCATTTGGGGGCAGACAAAAGGCCAGCAGGAAGGTTATGCCTTGTGTAGAAGTAATGTACAGCCAGTATATGAAATTGTATTTTCCTAACTTTGAATCATAAATCCTGTCAGGCAGTGATACTTGACTGAAACATATGCCTTCACTAGACAGCAATTAGGAGAAACTTAATGAGTTCACAAATGTGTTCACTTAATTTTAATCAATTCAAGTTATGATTGGTGGATTGAAGGTAATGAGTTTTAAAACCATGGCGTCATGCAACATGAAAACTACTTCTTGCCAACCAACTTTCCCAAACTAAACTAATTCCACTTGTCTGCATTTGTCCCATATCCTGCTAAACCTTTCCAATGTCCTATCCAAATGTCTTTTAAATGTTGTCCCATTTACCACTTCCTTTAGTAGTTCATTCCACACACAAACCATCCTCTGTGTGAAAGATTTGCCCCTCGGTCCCTTTTAAATCTTTCACCTCTCTACTTAAAAATACCTTTCCTAGTTTAGGACTACCCCATCCTAGGAAAGGATCTTTGTTCACCTTATCTATGCACCTCATGGCTTTATAACCTCTATAAGGTCACCCCTCAACCTCCTACACGCTATTGAAAAAACAGTCCCAGCCTCTCTTTATAACTCAAACTCTGGGAAATCTTCTCTGAACTCTTTCCAATTTAATAGTATCCTTCCTATAACAAGGCAACCAGAACTGCACATAGTACTCCAAAAAGTGGCCTCACTAATGTCCTGTACAACCTCAACATGATGCCCCAACTCCTATACAGAGGAACCTTGGTTATCCGACATTCGATGATCCAAATTTCGGATTATCCGGCAAGATTGCAATGTCCTGATGCTTGGCTAAATATGTTATCCAGCGTTCAACCATCTGGAATTCAATTAACTGCATAAAATACTCCCTGCCTGTGTCCTTCGGATAATTGATGTTCCTCTGTACTCAGTGGTCTGAGCAATTAAGGCAACGTGCTAAATGCCTTCTGAAACATCTTGTCTACCCGTGACGCAAATTTCAAAGTGATGATAGTTGATACACAGGTACAAAATTTATTTGGAGCAGATAACATTAAATTCAATCCGAATCCCACAATTTTTCCTTGCAAACCATAACATTCACTGTTTATGCCATTAGTGCCACAACCACCTGAGAGTGGGAAAATTCAGAAACTCTGTAATATGTGTCTATAACGTAATTAGAAGCACAGACATTTCCATGTGGGAAGTCTAGAAAAATTCCTAATGTTGTATTGCCCATTGTGAAATTTCACTTTTTAAACCACTTTCCAGAATGTGCTTCCCTGAATGGTATGTTATTCACAAATGGGCAGTGAAATGGATCCAAAAAAGTGGAGTAATTGCTGTTGAGCACCAGTTCACACTAACCTGAGACCTAAGACAAATCTAGTGTTGGACTTAAACTGACAATGAATACAATGGAATGAGCATGGCAGGTTGCAGACACTAAAAGGATGTCCAATGCAACCTACCATTCATTGCAACCAATGATGCTTAGCTCCATTTAAGGTGAGACAGCTGGGGCAATTTGTGTGGAGTTGGATGTAAAATAAATATAACTTCAAACTATTTTCAGGACACACTTTTCATTGAGAATCTACTGTTTAGGCTGTTTTTAGCCCTGTTACACCTGGACAGAACCACCATAAGAAAACCAGCACCTCACTTAATATTTGAATTTTGCCAAGGGATTGTGAAATTGGTGCAGAATCCAGATTTTTAGGAGAAATCACCCTTAAGTCTATTTTGGATTTGGCAGGTGGCTTGGCCACTTATAGACTGTCCCATAAATTGTATCTGGTGGACATGCATAAGACACCAAGGTGTACCCTGTCCACACATTCCTCAACTTTTCGCTGCCAATTTATCAGGTGGGAGTAAATACTGCAGAACCAATCATTACCAGCTAACTGTTACTATGGAATGGTGTCTCTACTTTATTATTCATTCCGTTGACTGCTGGTTTGTTCAAGAACTTCCAGCTGCTGCCTGACACAATCAGCATTCTGAAAGTGATAAAGTATTTAAAGCAGAATTCACTTGTCTTATGAATGTATTTTCTCCTCAGTCCAATGGATTTTCTCCACTGTAGTTTCCTTGTGGTATTTAAGCAATGGTACTTATCAATAATCAGAATGATATATGTGTTGCAAAACCTGCCACTACCAGCTAATCTTCATTATTACATTTAAGTAGCAAAAGTAACTGTACTTACTCCTAGCATGTTATAACCTATGTGCTGTTAAGATAAGTGCCTCATCTCATTAAGTCCCAATCTTTTTATTTACTTAATAAAACAGGCCTGGTTGCTCCTGAGCCAGGCCAAACTGGCCATAAACAGGTCCAGGCAGAGGGCTGTGGAGGGCGTTATTCGGGCCGATTGCTTGCCCCTCTTCCGCAGTTATGTCAGAGCCTGGGTGTCCTTGGAGAAGGAGCACGCGGTGTCCACCAACACCCTTGAAATTTTCAGAGAGAGGTGGGCACTGCATGGAGTGGAGTGTATTATTTCCCCCTCCAACTCTATTTTGATTTAATTCCTGCCCTCCCCTTCAATGTCTGATCACGCAGCATTGCCCTCTGAGAAGGGCACTACCTGTCACTGGCCACTTGGTTGTTTCCTCTCTTCCTGGTAGTGGAATATAATAGAGATTTATGCACTTGCTGTTTTTCACTGTGTCCGACACCTGCACACACACAACATGAGTGCTAGGAAAAAAAAAGTAAAACAGGCCTGGTAGGGACTTGAGTGACTCTGCCACTCTACTACATGTGTTCCAGTCCTCCTTTCATTAACCTGTTTGGTTAATGGTGGTAAAGGATAAATAACAAGTGAGTTGTCTGGAGAGGAGGCACTTGTCTCACCCATATGTTGTTTAATCATGTTAGGAATAAGCTACATTGACTAGTTGGGTATAATAAGAAAGTCTAGGAGACACATATAACTCCTTTGTTTGAGTGAGATTTCTCTTTTTTTCCCAGTCATGACTGTGTAACATCAACAGATTGGCTGGTTATACAGTCTCCAAATTAATTTTTTTCTGAACCAATACCTTATACCACAGACTGCTGTAAGTTGTCTTTCTACCTGCGTATTGCCCTGTTGTTCTCACTTCCCCAAAGTTGAAATACTATTTTGGAACAAAACCTAACTTCCTGAACTTAACTGTGTGCTGAGCAATGATGGTACTCACTCCATGATTTGAACAGTATTGGGGGCATTTTTAGATTTCATGTTGGATAACAGGGCAAATATTATTGCTTATTCACTGGATGTCATTGCCCCATCTCTGAATTTAGGATTAGAGAGTGGGCAATGCTGAAAATGAGCCACATTGGCCAATATGCCAGTTCCCTGGTTCTATCCTATCACTGGTAATTTTGGCAGAGGTGGGATCGAGGTTTACACTCCCAGTAACAAGATATCTCATTAAGGAGCAATTAGGACTAATTATACGCTGACTCTTGTAGGCTCCCATATGGTGGGCTCCCTTAGATGCATAGAGGTAGATTTCGGGAGTCAGGATGGAAACCAGTACTTCAGGTGTACCAACTGTTCTCTAGCTATGCATTAGTCACCTCAGAAAAAAATAAATCCCATGCCAGGGATCACTTCCCAGAGGGAAAATTCACTCCTTGTATCAAATTATAGTATTGTAACGTTTCTAGGATCAGCCCAACATGGTCTAATGGCATTGTCGTCGGTAGAGGCAAGATGGCGCCGAAGATGGTGACCCTGTGCCATGATGGCATGGAAAAAAGACTCAGCTAGTCAACTGTTCCATGCTGATAATGGTCTCAGCGTTGGAAAGGAAGAGCCTAGTTACAGGTGCATGACTAAACAATTAAGAAGAACTGTAATGTTGAACTTGTAACTTTATTTCTTTATTTTTCGACCTCGATATGTTATGTCTTGGTTTATTTCTGTGGTTTAAGATTGCAGCAAAGAGGAGGGACATTATGCAACACTTTTCATTGTATTTGTAACAAATATATATATATAACTAATATACGTAGCAATAACTAAATGCATCAATCAATCATCTATCCCACCAAGTTGCAGACTGACAACTCACACATTTAAATAGGATTTGAAGCATTGAAAAAAATGTAGTACAATTGATTATTTTACAGCTGCCAGTACTATAAGCAGAAAGTTTTCATTTTCCATGAAAATGACATTTTCCATTGTGCCATTCTGGAGACTGGAATATGAATTGCTGATGCCATGTTTCTATCTTGCCTATAAATGTATATTTGAATGTAAAAGAGGAAGATTTTTCAGTGTGTACTGAATACAGTAAAACATCTTCCTTGTGGAGTTGTGTTTATTTTTAGGAAGGAGAGATATCCAAGCAAATGAGTGTCCTTCAGATGCCAGTACCATGAGTAATGGCAATCTGAAGATCATCCATTATTCTGGTAGAATCTCAACGTCACAGCTATAGCATGCTTAAAAGTATTGAAATTTTTAATCTAGTATGGTAGGGGAGAGCAAGTCTGACTGATGTTTCTTGGGAAATAACTGTCAATTTGAAGCTCATAGATGGATGATATTCAAAGTGTAGTTAAATCGTTATTCAAAAGGAGAACAGGCTGTTGACTGCAAGGGAGGTGTGTTCCAAAACAATCAAGGCAGTTAATTTTTCAGTTGCACCTGCTTATAAAGTGAATAAAAACACATTTATTGTGTAAATTCTTTTCAGCCCTAAACCTGGGTGTGATTTGCATGGCACGTATTGATGAAGTCATTTTGTCTGCAGGTCACATTGAAATAAATCAGGTATGTTGTAGGCAATTGTGTGACCCTGCACATCTCCCCTTTCAGCATCAATGGGTTTCAGCAACAATAAAATAAGTTGAAGAAAAGAGATGAAGGTGCGTAGTGGCCTGCAGTTATTCTCTACTGCCAGAATGAGCACTCTATTACAAAATACTAAAACGGATCCATGTTTGGGTTTTTTCAGTAACTTCATGCATTCCCTATAAAGATTAATAATTAGGCCATTTGACCTAGCAATTCCAGTTGGAGTTGGCATTGAGTTAATTGAGAAACAGTTGCATCGTATCAGCCAAACTTTTCAAAAAAAAATGCACTCTAACATTGTTGCTCAAATGAAATTTCTTGAACCAAAATGTAGGTAAGAATCTACAGCCAGATTGGAGAAAGATAGAACTACAGACAGAGAATAATATTAGCTTGAATCACAATCCCAGATTAGATTGGGATAAAGATAATGCATATGGTCAAAGTATGAAATGCTTTTTACATAGATTCTGAGGTCAATTTGTTTTTGTCATTAATGAAAGAAGTATTGCTTGCTTTAGTTCTGGAAATTAAAGTCTGACACATAATTCAAGACTTCGAGAATTATCAAGAAAAAAAAACAAAAACAGTGTTACATTCTCTCAATAATAATAGGAAGAATAGAAAAGAATAATCAAGAGCCAAATACTAAGGTGGTAGACTGGATGTTCAGAGAGCTATAAATGGAATTAGCCCAAATTAGCAGAGCAGAAAATATAGTGAGTAGGTCAAAAGGTCAGTGAAGGTGAACCATTAAATATCCATAAATAGACATAAAATCCATTTAGCGTGGAAGCAGGCTTTTCGGCCCAAAGAGCATCCCACTCAGACCCACTCCATCCCTGTAACTCTGCATTCCCCATGGCTAATCCACCTAGCCTCCACATCCTTAGACGCTGTAGGCAATTTAGCATAGTCAATCCACCTAAACTGCACATCTTTGGAGCAAACCTGTGCAGATACAGGGAAAATGTGCAAACTCCACACAGTTGCCTGAGGCTGGAATAAAACTTAGGTCCCTGGCACTGTGAGCAGCAGTGCCAACCACTGAGCCAACATGCTGCCCTCAAAATGAATTGAATGCTAAAAAAATTCCTTGAAAGTGAAAAGCACATGAAAAATACAGAATTCTATGAATGAATGAAAAGATTAGAATTACCCTGAAACTCAGAAGACATGTTAACAAAAGGACTATGTTTATGCACATGCTTATGATTCCAGCTAAAATGTATTGTGATGTAAATTCCTTCGGGCCTTAAATCAAAACAGTTCCTGCAGTGCAGAGTGATGCAATGACCCTCAGTCATTAGGGATAATAATAAACAAAAAAATTGAAGAATGTACAAAATTTACATAGCAGGTGAAAAGAAACATTGATAAAAAGGAAGCATGATAAAATACATAAGAAATAAGGATTAGACTATTTGACACTTCAAGACTTCTCAACATTTAACAAGATCATGGCTGATTTACTACCTTAATTTTACCTTCCCATAACCTTCATTCTCCTAGCACTCAACGAGTTATCATTTTCAGGTTGAATTTACTTAAGGGCTAAACAACCATAACTGTTTGAAAGATTCATTTGAAAGCTTCACAATTGCTTTCAGTGAAGAAATGTGTCCTCCTTTCAGCCCAAAATGGCCAACCCATTATTCTGAGACTGTGACCCCATGCCCTTGGTTCCTCAGCTAGGAGAAACATTGTTTTCGCATCTACCCTGCCAAACCCCTTAAGAATTTTACATGCTTCAATTCGATCACTTCTCATTTTTCTAAGAATACAGCAAATGTAGGCCTCATGCACTCAATTTCTCTTCTTGTGTAAATTCGCTCATGCCAGGAACCATTCTAGTGAAACTTTGGTGCACTTCTTTGAAAACAGTTACATCCTTTAGTTAAGGAGACTAAACTGCACAAAGTATACAATTGCAGCCTCAGTTCTACATAATTGTATCAAACTATCTTTACTTTTATACGACAATGGCTTTGTACTCAAATCCAACATGTAATTTGCCTTTCTAATTGTTTGCTGTACCTGCATACTAATTGCCTGTGATTCATGGATAATAATACTCAGAACCCTCTGAATTCTTCCTTTTTCCACATTACATCATCCAAAAAGGCTTCTTATTTTTCTGACCAAAGTGAATAACTTGAACTTTTTTACATTATATTCCATCTGCCATATTCTTCCCCACTCACCAAAACTGTCTGTGTCTCTCTGCAGTCTCTTTGCATCCGCTGTACAGGTTACTTCTCAGCTTATCTTTGTACCAACAGCAAATGTGGTGACATTAACTTCACCTATATCTCTTCATCCCTTCATACATATCTCAGTTATGTGGTGTACATAACTGAGGCCTAAATTCTAAGGCTTTATTCGGCTGGTTACAGTCTGCTAACCCAAAAATATCCTGTTTATTCCTAATTCTTTCTCTGTCTATTAAACACCCCTCAATTTATACTAATATGCCACTCTCAATTTCTAAGCTTTGTGTAAAACATCTGACAAATTTAAAAGACATAATAAGGGTTTTTGTAGGTATATAAAACAGATGAGTTAGAGAACATTCAGGGATGAAGGATAAGCTTTATTTTGGCGAAAGAAAGTATAAAAGAAGTTCTGAATAAATATTTTGTAACAGTAATTTGTTTTACAAGTTATGGTGGAATGAGAATGTTGGAATACTAGAGGAGGATATAGGACAATTCTGAGCGATAAATGTATAAAAGGAACTGGTTAAGAAAATAAACTTCAGAAGGAGACGTTCCAACACTATGATGGGATATATTCTTGTCTATTGAAAGAAAAATGAAAGCAATGGTTTTAGTTCCAGCTTTTATAACTTCCTTTAAAATGAGCACCATAGCCAAGACTTTGCAATTTAACATCAAAGTAGGTGGCAAGATTCTTAAATGGTGTCATACCTGCCAAAGCAAGATAATCTCACATGATCATGTGCTTCTCAGCTCATTCTCAATGCAAGCAAAATGCTTTGCAAGTTAGTCAGCAAATCACATGTAATGAGAAAGTCAGAGGCCAGAGGAGATGGATCAGAATTTTACCCTGGATTGAGGGATTTTTGCTATTGATTTTGGTTGGAGTAGCCAGGATTGGTTTTTCTTGTAGCATTTCATTTTGGTGTACAAGTTTACGACAGGTTTAGGTAAGGTAAACAAAATAAAGCTGTTCCCAATAACTGATGGTGCAACAACAAGGCAAGTCAGATTTAAGGTTTTGGATAAAAAGATGCAGGAAAATGTGTGAAAGAAATTTCATGTAGACAGCAGGTGGCAATATCCTGATATATGGGATTGGGGGAGGGTGGTGGGATGTGAGAGAGAATACTTACTTTCAAGATAATTTTAATGTTGGATTAGGCTGATATATGTGTGTATAGGCAGGAATGAAGGCATGTCTTTCATCCTACTTTCTCCAATGTCAACTCACTTCCACTCCTGCCTCTGACCTGCTGAAATGAATGGTGGGCCTGGTTTGTGACCAGTTAAGCACTCAAAGGCTAAAACTTTGCTCTTTCTAGAAATCTGGAGACAGAGGTGGAAATGCGACTCATGTTCAGTATCAAATACTAATTCCTGGGTTCCACAGGAAAATTGGATCCTGTGACTCTGCCTATGTACTCATATGAGGCTCAAAGCCCTTCACTTAAGTTTGATTTATTATTGTCACGGATTCCGAGATACAGTGAAAAGTGTTGCTTTGCATGCTTTACAAGCAAATGATACCAAAAAAAGTGCATTAGGGTAGCAGAACAGAGTGCAGAATGCACTGTTACAATCCAATAGAAGGTACAGAGAGAGAGAGAGCGAGAGAGAGAGAGAGGGAGAGAGATCAGCATTAACATTTCAGAGGTCCTTTCAAAAGTCTGGTAACAGTGGGGAAGAAGCTGTTCTTGAATCTGTTCATATGTGTATTCAAACTTTTATATCTTCTACTTGACAGAAGAGAGTATAATCGGATTGGGGTTGTGGGGTGGCGGGTCTTTGATTATGTTGGTTGCTTTCCTGAGACAGCTGGAAGTATAGATGGAGTCAATGGATGGAAGGCTGATTTGCATGATGGACCGGGCTGTGTTCACAACTCTCTGTGGTTTCTTGTGGTCTTAGGAAGAGCAGATGCTATGCTATGCTCTGATGCATCCAGATAGGATGCTTTCTATGGTGCATCTATAGAAATTGTCAAGAGTCCAATTGTCATCATGCTGAATTGTCTTAGCCTCCTGAGGAAGTAGAGATATTGTTGTGCTTTCTTGACAATTACATCCACATAGGTGGACCAGGATAGATTGCTGGTGATTATCACCATGAACTTGATGCTTTGTCCATTTCCATCTCAGCAGATGGGGTGTACGTTCCACTCTGCTTATTGAAGTCAATGGCGACCTCCTTCATTTTGATTGAGAAATTGTTGTCTTTGCATCATGCCACTAAGCACTCAATCTCTTCCCCATATTCTGTCTCATCATTGTTTGAGATCTGGCCTACAATGATGGTGTTGCCTGCAATTTTAACTGAAGTTGGGTTGGAATTTGGCCATACAGTTGTAAGTATATAAAGAATACAGTAGGGGTTGAGTACACAAGCTTGCGGGGCACCAGTGTTGAAGATTATCGTGGGGGAGGTGTTGTCACTTGTTCTTGCTGATTGTGGGAGTGAATGGCCTAGTTTCTGCTCCAATGTCTTTTGGTCTTATGGTTATGGTCTTATGGTTTGGTCTTATGGTCTTAAGTTGAGGATCCAGTTACAAGAGACTGAGATCTCAGAGTTTACAGATGAGATTGTTTCGAATTGTGGTGTTGAAGGCGGAGCTGTAGTCAATAAGTAGGAGCTTGACGTAGGTCAAGATATTCCAGGTATGTGTGGTAGGATTAAGGAAATGGCATCTGCTGTGTACCTGTTTCAATGGTAGGCAAAGTGCAGTGGGTCAAGGCATTCTAGTAGGCTGGAGTTGAAGTGAGGTGAAAATAAGGATTGCAGATGCTGGAGATTAGAGTTGAGAGTGTGATGCTGGAAAAGCACAGCACGTCAGGCAGCATCCAAGGAGCATGCAAGTTGAAGTGAGCCTTGATTAACCTCTCAAAGCACTTGATAATTATGGAGGTCAGAGCCACTAGGTCATAATCATTGAGGCATGCTGCATGAGTTTTCTTTGGCACCAAGATGATGGTGGTCTTCTTGAAGCAGGTGGGGTCTTCCTATCATAGTAAAGAGAGGTTAAAGATGTCAGCGGATACGCCCTCCAGTTGGTTTGCACAGGATCTGAGTCCATGGTCAGGGACTCCATTCACACCAGACACTTTCCCTGGGTTCACTCTCAAAAAATGCTGGTCAAATGGTGACCATGGATACAGGTACATCTGAGGCTATTGGGACAGGCGACATTGTGTCACTGACCTTCTGTTCAAAGCGAGCGTACAATGCTACACGTTTCTACAGTTTGGAGTAGAAGTGAGAAATTGTAATAAATTCATTTTGAAATTCATATGAATATTTAATGTATTATGTGTAATGCATGGTTGATGAGGAACAAATGTGCTGAGTACCTTTAGGACAAAAACATTTAGATTTTCATTACCTCAAGCAATATTTTGTCATTGTATTTTAAGAAATTCTTATTTTTTGACTCCATTGAATATTTCCTCAGCATAAAGTACTAAACATGATGAAAATAAAATGCCTATGATCAATCTGAAAATGTGTTGAAGTAAATTGACAGCAATTTTACACATTTTTGACAAGGTCTCCTTGGCTGGGCACATCTGTTTCTCTGTTTAACCAAACAAATGGTTGGCAAATTGCTGTCCACTGATGATATTTAAAATGCCATTTTTTAAGAAAGACGGTAGAAGAATTAAAAAAAGGGACAAATGGATTGTTGATATTTTACAATTATTGCCCAGAATTACTGTTTCCTTTGAATCTATTTGTTGCTTCTTTATTAAATTGTAGCATATTTCTATTGTTACATTTAGCTGCAACAAGGTAGCGCTGCTATCAGCTTCATACTTGTTTTGAGAAGCTTTAACAAGCCTGAATGAGTTTCCTTTCAATACTTTTGCACATATTTCTAACAAATGTCAGCTCTTAATTTTTTTATTTTTCTTTCTTTGTTAGGGTTGTGACAATCTTACTAAAATTTGGTCGTTACACAAAGTTAACATAAATTAAAATTGACTGCTCCATTCAACTATTTAAAACTGAAGGATCTTGTGCTGCTACCAGATGATAATTTGTTGAGAAGATAGATTAGAATATTGTTATTTGAATTAAAATGATTTAAAAATGTTAAGGCCACTTGAAATCTTACAATCAGGTTACAAGAAAACCATGTCCCTAAGGCAGGGAAGATAAACATGGCATTTTCAAGGATCCTTTGCCCCTTCTGAATTTTCTCTCCTTGTTCTTCAGATAAGACTACTAATGTAAGGTTAACATGACAGTAACGTTCCTAAGTCCTTTGCATATAGCTTTTTCCCAGCTGAACATTTTGTCCCTCAGTCATTTATTAATTGATTTGTCAAAATTCAACAGCGCCAGCCTTCCAAATGTTCACTATATAATACATATTTACCAATGATTTCAAACAGTTGAACAATCAAAAGGGGGAGAAAAAGATCTGAACTTTTTAAATCTGCCAACCGTACATGTGTAAAAGAAACAAATATTTTGAGGAAATGTCTTCCTCTTTGAAACGTTAGGCTGGTTCTTACAAATTATGTGAAGGCAGCATTGGAAGTAAATGTGGATCAGAGTCTCATCAAATCCTGTGCTGTGCGTCAACCCCAATGTGTTCTTGCAAATGCCAGATCTTTTGAGGTGCAGTGAGACTGACATTAGCTCCCCACTTTATGGATGTGTGTCCCTCCACCTCAGCTGAGGCTATAGCCCAAAATCTCCAGGAGATAGGTTCCCAGCAGCAGGCTTCAAGCAGCAAGGCCTCTACTAACTATCCCAACACCCCTGAAACCACCAGTGGAAAGGGCCCTCAACCCCAGTCATGGGCCTTTCAGTAGAGGAGTCCACCGTGTAGTTTGGCAACTCCAGCCACTGTTCATTTTAATTGTTTTTGTTTACATTCTACACATCGCACTTTCATCTTTGTCTCTATTTGCTTATTTAGTACCACTATCCCTGGTGAGTTTGTGGAACAGGATGTATCTGGGGATGGTGAAGGTGGCTTAACTAGTCTGTCAAACACCTCTGAAAATGTTGGCACAAACCTTGGATATTAGTAAGGAGGATTATGCAGAGTCAACAGGATTAGATTTGCCATTGTCATTTCCGCTGCCTAGGTTAATGCTGAGTGGTCCGTCTGGTTTCATACCTTTAGGTAGAGTTTGTAGCAGTTTGATACAACTGAGTGGCTTGCTAGATCAGTTTTGAAGTTACTTAAGAGTCAAACATACTGCTATGGCTGTGGAGTCACGTGTAGTACAGACCAGGGAAGAACCACAGGTTACCTTACCTAAACAGCACCAATAGATTTCATAACATTTTACAATAGTTACTTCATCACCATTAGGTTGTACTTTTAAATTCTCGGCTTTTATTGAATTCAGCTTTCACCATTTGCCTTGGTGAGATTTGAATGCAGTCCCCAGAACATAAGCTCTGGATATTTCGGCGAGTGACATAAATGCTACACTGCTGCCTCTTGAGATGCCCCCATGTGACCCATACTTCCTCATAGGACTGCCAGCTGCCCAGAGTATTGGGTGATCCAGTGGTCCAATTGCCTGTGTAACTGCCTGCACCTCACCCTTAATTGGATGAAGCTCCCAAAGGAAGCTTCTTAATTGTTGCCTCCAGTAAGATTTGGAAATGGTCCTGATCAATGAAGGACAATCTTAGACATTAACTGTATTTCATTCTACACATTCTACACAGCATTTCCTGAATAGGAATAGGAAGGGTTGAGAGGATATGGGCCAAGTGCTGGCAAATGGGACTAGATTAATTTAGGATATCTGGTCGACATGGATGAATTGGATCAAAGGGTCTGTTTCCATGCTGTACATCATTATGACCTCTATGTTCAGCTCTTTAATAGTAGACAAAATGAAGATGTCTTTCATCTCATTCACTGCATTGTGAAACATTATATTTTAAGTCAGGCTTTTCAAACCATGTGCCCAAATATGCATGTTCTAGTTCTTTGCTTTTTTAAAAAAAAGTTTGAGAGTTTTTTTGAGGGTCTTAAAATTGATGGCTGTTAAATTAATTTTAGTAAGTCTCACTGATGTTCTGGATCAATGTGCTATTTTGTTTTTTACTTTTGTGACCAGTATTCCAATCTAGACTAGCAGTAAGAGAGCCCTTGTGCTGCCTATATACAAAACCACATGTCGAATTAATTCACATGGAACTGAAACTGAAACCGAGATTTGGGCCTAAGCATTATAGACTCCTAATTCTTAGAGTTGGTGTTGGGAAAGAATATAGTGAAGAACCCAGTTCCAGAAGAAATCTGCTGCTTTTATTCAAATTCCAGAAAGGAGGACAGTGGATTTTCTTGCATTTATGGACCCTCTGTTTTCTGGATTTACTCACAAGTCTTAGTTCCATTTTTATCTATCCAGTCTGGTAACTAGAAATTTCCCGGCAATAACTTCTTTTTCATCTTCCACACCACTGTTTTCTCAGCATTGCAAGTATTTGCTATTGGGCCTGTCTTCTTCCTAAGCTATGTGCTGCCTCTTGACAATGTTTTCCAAAGGTAAAGTACCCAAACAATATCAAAATTACAGTTCCACCTAACACTTGCAAAGCCTGGGTACTGCAGACTACTTATAATCTTCAAGTTCTGGATAAGTTCCAATTTTCTACAGTTCTCCATGTGAAAGAAGAAAACAATTATTGTTAGCCACAATCACAATATTCATGCACTTACCATAGATTTCATTCCTCTTTTGAGCCAGATTTGCGACTTTGTGTTTGATTCTGAGTCAAGGTTTGACTCCTATATCACAAAGACTGGTTATTTTCACCATTGTGACATTATTTGCCTCTATCTTTGCCTCAACTTATGTTGCTGAAATGTTCAGTAGTTCCTCACTGAAATGTTCAATAGCAGATGTGACAATCTCTGCGCTGACATATTTCTCCGTCAAATTTATCTCATCCAAACCCCCATTGTCTAAATTATATCCTAAACCCAAATCTATACTGGTTGTTTCTTCCCTGGTGCCTCACATTTAAAATTCTCTTCCTCACATTGAAATCTGTATCTCCATGATCTCTTCCAGGCCTACAATCTTTTGAAAATATTGTAACTTTAGCCTTGTGCATCTTTCCCTTTTTTCTGTGATTGGTGTTAATGCATCTCAGGACTATAATATGGAATTTGCTCCATAAATATGCCTCCTCTCCATTTTTTTCTCCATCTTATAAACTCCCCTCAAGTCCCACTTCCGTTACAAAACCTTTCATCAATTTCTTAAGTTTGCTCCTTTATCTCAACATCCATTTTGTTTTATAATGGTTCTATAATGTACCTTTCTTCTTTGCTTAAGGCATTTTGTAAATGTAAGATTTGATAATTCAATGTATTCCTTCATATCACATGCATAAGAATGAAGAATCAGATATGAATTCATTAAACATTTATCTGTTGATATAATCAATTGCAACTTCTAGCCTGAAACTTACATTATGATTCAAAGACCATAATTAGCAATGAGGAGTAGCACTGGTTATTTCTTAACCTGCTGAGAAAATGGTATTTTCAATGCTTCCAGAACTTTGTTTTATACAAAAGAGATGTCACTGTACAGCAAATTATATTACATGCAGTAAGGTGTAAAAACTCACAGGATTTATCATGGAACGTCACACTGCAACAAATCACATAGGTGTTGATGAGCAAAGTGGAATATTTCACAGTGGCACGACAAGAGTAACTTCCCTGAGGTTAGATTCACATTGCATTATTCATAGAGCAAGCGCATCATGATAGGATTTTGGATGAGTTTTGAACATCAATAATCAAAGATGACTTTTTTTTAAACAAGTACAGACTATAAATACAAAAGTGAAATGCTACAAATGCTGGACTTTTGAAATAGAAACTTCATAATACTGAAAATACAGATTAAGTAGTTTCTGTGGAGTGAGAGAAGCAAAGTTAATATTTAGGTCTGTTCATATGAAAGGTCCCAAGCCAAAAATATTAGCTCCACTTATCATTTGAGTAGAGAAAAAGATTTGTGCTCTCATACACTTTAAAGGTGCTCACTCATGACTGCGCTAGACACCAAGCATCAAAAAGTGATAGTAGACAGGTATTCTGTCATATGTGTTATTTGAGAAAATAATGTGAATCTTATAAATATTATTGAGTTAAAGAAAGTATGAGCTTGTTGTTCCAAAGAGAGAAGGAAACAAGGGCTGCTCTTTCTTCTACCCATATAATTTTACTTCTTAAAAGTACTGATATCTAGTGTTATTATTGTTTTATTGGAAGTGCTGTCTTATCACAATTGCACAACAATTCTAAGCAAAGACTTTTTTGAAACAACTTTTAACAAACAAATTGCAATGATCTTGCATGGGTGAAGTTCTTATTTGAAATCTGGAAAACAAACAATCTAATAGTGCAGATTATTCAATAAGAAAGTTTAAAACTAATAAGGAAACTGATGTCCTGTCCTTTGCAATGTTTTAACACCATTCTGTTTGCAACAGAAAAATCACACAAATCTGATTTTTGGATATTTACAGTGAACCTGATTTATTTTTTTCCTCGCTCAAAAATGCATTCCTTTGTCATAACTGTCCTGTTCAGCTTTAGTTGCAAGGATACCATTATCACCATTACAACCAAATGACTATGAATCATGGACTGTAACACAAGAGGACCAAAGGAGCTATTTTAAACCTGATTCTGAAAAGTGCCTGTCCTGTTCCTGTTTGTCTATCCCTAATCATAACACTTGGCCTGAATCTCCAATTGATCTTATTTTTAACTTATTGGGTAAAAGATAGTAGTCTAAAGCCTTGGTATTGCAGTAAATTAATGTACATCTATATGCCATAGAATGTATCCTTTATCTCTGTAATTCTCTATATGTTAAATTCTCAGTGTCAGGCAGAACCTTCTTTGAAGCTGTCATTCAGAGATAATGTACTTTTCCTTAGAGAAGGTCAAAAGAATGTCAATGGAGCATTCAAGCTTATCTGCATAAATGACAATTGAGTAGGTTTAGTGGGTACTACTATCTTGTTCCTTATTAACGTCTTGTACTTTGTCTGTGGCTAGTACCTATTTTTGATTGATAAGTAACTTGAGGACAATCATAAGCATGAACATGTATTCTCAGCACAACATGACATAACATTTAGGAATATCAACTGTGCTTCTTTACCATTTCGGTCCTGATTTTGTTATGGCCACTAAGCTACATCATTGATTTTGTGACAATTATCAGTAAAAGGCTTGCTGCTACAATTCTCATTGTAGCAAAAGAATATTATTCATTCATTAATTATGATGGCAGAATACCATTTATAAAAATTTAAGAAAGCCGTACTCAATACGTATGGCAATTTTAACTGGAAAGCAGTGCAAATATTATGTGTGGTATGCACAATAGTTACAGTCTGGAAAGAATTGGTACTGTTTGTAGAAGATTCTTAAAACACTTTACAGCTTTGAGTCTGGTAAACCAACTGCTAAATCAGTGCACTACATCAAATAAAAATATTAGCGGTGTGTTTATTGTGCAAGATGTAGAGTTATACATGGAACAGCACCTTGTAGCTGGTAAGGTGACCCTGAGCTGAAAAAGCAGAGCTGATTGCTGAGAAAAACACTCAATTAGTTCCTAGCCTAATGATTTTTAAACTCCCAACCAGTTTCTGTTCCATTATGCTCTACATATATCCCAGATAAGTCAGATTCACATTCACGTTTGCTTTTAAAATGAGGGCCTGTGATATATGAGGAGAGTTTGAAAATTTATTGTAAACTGATTGTTCCAGACAGTTTTTTAACCAGTCACCTAAAAGTGTGGACTAAATTGTTTTCACTTACAAAATGCTTCTAAAAATCCAAAATGGTAAAACCTTATTTAAAAGGCGCACTTTGCAAAGGTGCTGGATATTTGTCTCATTCTGGATCACCATGGCCAATGCTGAAAGAAGAAACACCAGCAAAGTCTTAATGAAATTGTCTACCCCAATGTTCTTTTCCCTTGATTGATTTAATTATGCATAATCCTTTCCATCTGGTTGAACAGGAACAGAAAGGAAGATTTGAATTTACAGAATATGTTTCACAAATTCAAGACTTCTCAAAACATTTACAGCCAATCAAGTACTTTTTTCACGGTGACAGGAAAAAATAGCAGTCATTTTGTACACAACAAGTTTAGAGGACCAACAATATGATAAAAAATTTTCATTAAAGTGATGTTAGGTTCAGGATTAATAATATACCAGGGACAATTCCACTTCCCTTCTTCAAAACAATACGGTAGGGTCTTTTAAACCACCTGGAGGGGCTGATTAGAGTTTGGTTTAATATTTCATCATTGTATGACAGTGCAGTTCTCCCTCAGAGCAGCACCAATCCAGATTACTTTACTCCAGCACTGGAATAGGACTGGAATCCACAACCTTTAGGCTCAGATGTACTAACTGAACCACAGCTGATGCTCTGCAGATAGCCAACTGCATTGGTAATTTCCACAGCGTAATTGGCCAAGGTAGTTGTTAACATCTTCTGTTCACTGTTTCTTCCCACATCCCTTATCCTATTATCCTGAGTGAAATCTTGCCCAATTTCAAAATAATCACTTGATAGGATTACTGCTGGGGTCCAGCCCTACATTAATTGGCAAGGTGTCTACCAGCATGGTCTTATGAGAGACAGCCTTTTACTTGGATACTTCTATCATCCAGTAAAAGATGGTGATGGGGAATGGGTTCCTAAGGATGCAGGCCCCCTTAGAGGGACATCCGCTTTGAAAAGATGACTACTCCAATAGTCCCATTGCTTATGAAGGGAAACCATAGTGATGGCTCTGTCTTGAAAAGGCCTCAGGTTCTCAAATATGTTCAAGTGAACTGTGACCACAGCTGCCAGGCCATTACTATGGAAAGGAAAAGCCTTCACAGAATGACTTGCAGCCACAGTGGTGGATGCTCAGATCCCCCTGCAGGCGAAATTGTTGAAGACCTCATGGGATTCCCCAACCTACTCCTTTCAGGCTCCTATTGGGCTTTGCTTTCATTTGGGATGGCAGATATTGAGAGAATCCCAGGATGAAAAAGAAAAGTTTGACCACCAGTGGTCCCTTACACAATTAAATTGACAGACCTGCTGCTTGGACAGACTGCCATTGTTGCCTCCAACAAGATCAGTATGCATTGGTCCACAAACCTGTACTTGCTCAAAAATTTGACAATGGGGAAAAAAAAACATTCACAATCCATTGCTCATCCAGGAAAACTGTCCCTAAATTAGATTCCCATTTCACAGGAGCTGCGAGCAATTCAATTCCAGTCTTGGAATTTTGCTTCTAACATGGATAGTTTGTAACCTGATTTATTCAGCCATCCCTAAATATCCCAAAATAATGCAAGTGTCTAGCCACGTAATGCTTTTGTAGGAAATATAGCCCACATGCTTCATATCGTTATTAAATAGTGAATTATATTGGCTTAAAGCAAGGGTAATACTGGGATGTTAACGTTAATGTGTTGACAGCTTACAATTTCAGAGCAAGCTCTGTCAACAAATGAGAGTGAGGAAACAATCCTTAATTAGAATTTTGTAGAGATATGTTTCTGTGGCAGAAGCACATGGAGGCTTGCTTGTTAGTATAAGATGTATCTGTAAAGAAATGAACCTTCATCATAAACTCAGCTTGTAAGAACACTAAAGAGAGAAGATAGGCTCTTATGCTAGGATGACATGCTTCATCGACAATGCTTTTCTATATTTCTGCTGCTTAGCAACACCATACTTAAAGCTATATTTAAAAAGATTCAAATCTGAAGTAGAACATCATTCATGATGGCAAAAGATACTTCCTCTAGGGATCATGTCTATCAGAAAGGCAAAAAAAAAATTAGGCACTATATTTAAGAAAAAAAAATGTTTAAGGTTTGAATGCAGACTTCATGAAAATTAAGAGACAGGCAGAAGGGGAAAACAACACTTGTTTAGAATTAATGGGCCTTATTTTGATGCCATATTAGAGTTCCTTTTGGTTGGCATTACTTTTGAATGGTCTGGCATCAGCACCAAAAACTGACAGCTCTGTTTGTCTCTATTGGTAACTTTCACTATACCTTCCGAATTGGTGATCCATATTCAAAATTGCAACTTATCCTCACTTCAAGGGAAACGTCTCCATTCTTTGAGCACTCAATTCCATATTTTGTCATTTCTATATTTGTTCACTCATTAATTAATATATATAGCATCAAGGATTTGTGATGGCGATGATCTTCCAAGGGTCCAATTTAGCTCCTAAGTGTCTGAAAAATTTGGTTATATCTTATGGCTGTGACACTTGACTAAATCATCATGAATGTAAAACTTTCATCAAATTGGAAGATCTGCACTTTGTAATTTCTGTCTTTCATTCCAATTTAACTTTAGCGTTTTCACAGTTCGTTTTCTTTTCCTGTTTGTCACTTGTGGTGGATTTGTTTACTGCCTTCTTCACTCAGCCCCACCCCTACCTGTTATATTTACAAGCCTTCAAATACACTTGAAAGGAGAGAGGAAATTTTCAGCTCACAGCAGGATTGCTACGTCTGTTATTTTTAATTTATAGGATTGATTTCATAGTTTCTCAGGTGACCTAAGCTGAATAACTCTTCATAACAACCTATTCCAAATAACATCTATATATTAAGACATACTTCCTGACACTTCCCTAAAGATGCCCTTCACAATTCTGAACTTGTGCCATCTATTCCATTTAGCTGGTTAGATCTGAAAGTACTGTTCTTTGTTTATTCTCTCCATTTGAATCAGATTGGTCAACTATAGGATACTTTCTAGGCTATCTCTTCTGAATACTTAAAAGTCTGAGTATATCAAATCCTCATTGTTCAACCTTCTTACATGAAGGATCAACTAAGTTGCTCTTCACTTCAACTCCTCCAGGGGCTGAATGACCTATTTATGTCATTGTGACTACAACTATAAGCCATAGGACGGTTGACCTAACATTTTTGCAAGTGGTATCATGTCATTGTATGTCTGAAAACTGGTGCTTCGCATTTCTCTCCAATCGGTCAACCAGAACGATATTGTTGTACCATTTATTTTTGGTAAGCTACTACTTCCCATCAAATAGCATATACTTGGCTCTGAGACAAGCAAATATTCCAGAGTCTGTCTGTTGATTCTTCCTATCCTTGATTTCTTTTGAATAGTATCCAAATACATTGTAATCCTCTTATTTCAACACTCTGCCAGATACATGAGGACTGATGGGAGAAATGAATATTTTAAACATTAAATGACAATATCATAGTATTAAAGACATACATGCTATATTCATTGATCATTTTATGTGTAAACTGTGTTCCTGAATACAAAAGAACTTTATTAATTAATTTAATCAAGCATGTTTGGAAGTAGAAATATATTTTTAATGATAAACTGGGGAACAAAATGTAGCTGTATTTCTACCTGGTATTTCTATCTGTTCAAAAATACAGTTCAGCATTTGTTCTTTCCCATACGTTATTTGTCAGGGTTGATATTAAGATCTATTAAATGTGACGTAGAACTGAAGACTGGTAAAATGCGAAAAGACTCCTGAAATAAATAGATATTTCCAGTCTTGTTTGAAAATGGCTCATATTTCCCCATTGATTATTCTTATTTGCATTCAACAGGACAAGAAAGGTTGTTCACATCCTCAGCATCACATATTTTCCCTTTGCTCTTTGTCCCAGTGGATAAATATGATGAATGGCTGCTGTCCGTTCCCAGCTCTATGGTAGGTGGCAGCATCCACCTAGCTGAAACGATGTGATTTACAAATGACTGGAAACATTTTCTGATGAAAGTGTAAAATTCTTTGGATCCTAGGCACCAAAAGTATGTACTGAGACATGATTTATATGAGAACAGGATTTTGTATTTGAGTGTCACAGATCTGCGAAGGAAAAAGAAAACAAAATATAAATTTAAAAACTTTATTGATCTTTGGAGGACTGAAGTCTTATGTTATGTGTTGTCTAGTTTACAGCAGAAAGTGAAATTTTCTATTTGCTTCTCAGTGGAGCATAAATCAAAACATGCCTATGGGCTTTGTGTGTGTTCCTTATATGCTGTAATACTAAGCAGGATTGTTCTGCAGTGTATATTTCATAATTAAGATTATCCGGTGTTACCAGTAGCAGTAAATAATATTAAGATTTTATTTAATATTGACATGGGGGAGCTAAGTCCTTTGAATATTAAGATGTACTAGATGATTGTATATAGATTTTCTCCTTCCCTGCATTATTTTAAATAATATATTATAGATTATGCGTTTGGCATCAGAAATTAATTGAATAAACCATGACGTTGTTGTGCTTGACAATAACAATAACAATTGTGCTAAGTTTTGCTTGCAACTTAGCTGGAACCAATACTTTTTTTGTCATAATTCCTTTCACATGTCCTTCCAACTCTGATTAATCTCCTGTCTCCAATCAGGTAGCAATATGTCTGTATTGTCATTTAAGGCTCACAGTGCAGAATACGTGGAGACCCTCCTGAGGTGGAGGAGTATGGTATGCAGTTGGAGGTTCTGCTCAGCAAAAGGAGATATTCCCACTACTCCTGGCCTCACAAAGGTTAGCAGGAACTGATCTTAGCGATTCCTTAGGATGCCCAACTGCCCATTGCCGATCTGAGAATGGACAGCACATGATCCGATTAACTCTCAGTTCCAAACCATCAAGTGATGTCATAGGATCTTATCCGAGTACTTGATGGTAAGGGAAATATTGTCACATTGATGATGGAAATGAGGCATTGCGTACTCATGTCCTGGTTACACAGACTATAGCTGGTCAAGACATCTGACAGTTAATTTCCAGAGCTTCACAAAATGTCAGTAAGATAGTGAATCTTAAGATGATCACACACTTGTTTCAGAAATATTTAAACATGGTTTGTGGTTTTTAAAACCAGGACACTGGCTAACAAATTTGGTACAAAAGCAAAATACTGTAGAGGCTGGAAATCTGAGACCAATTGATTATTTTTTTCCTCAAAGTAGACTGAGTTTGCTGAGGGTAATATGGAGGATAGCAGGTTGATTTAGTTTAGTTAGCTGGACAGTTGGCTTGCATTGCAGAGTGATGCCAAAAGCATGGGTTCAATTCCCATATTGACTGAGGTTATGAAGAAGGATTCTCCTTCTCAAACTCTCCCCTTGCCTGAGGTCTAGCGGCTCTCAGGTTAAATCACCACCAGCCGTCTATCTCTACTGAGAGAACAGACCTAAGATCTGGTATGACTACAGACAGTTTAGAGACAATTCCTCCAGAGGCTGAATGGTGGACTTAAATCATTGTGGCTACAACTGTATGCTATGGAAAGGGAAGGCCTTTACAGAATGGCTTGTAGCCGCAGTGGTGGATGCTTGGAAACCCCTCTCTGGTGTGGGTGAAATTGTTGAAGACCTCATAGGATTCTCCGTGCTCCTGCTGGTCTTTGCTCTCAGTTGGGAGTCCAGATGTTGGGAGAATCCCTGCAGTGTCTCCATATTGACCACCAATGGTCCCTTACATAATGAAATTGACAGACCAACTGCTTCCAGACAGACTGCCCTTGCTGCCTTCAGCAAAACCATATGCATTGGTCCACAAACCCAGATGGTTGACCCAACATTTCTGCCAGTGGCATCATCATGTCATTGTGCTCTTAATACTGGTGCTTCACATCTCCCTCCAACCAGTCATCCACAACATTATTGTTATATTAATTTTTTGGTAAGCTACCGCATCCCTTTAACCATCATTGCCTTCACATCTGCCCACATGCATGCATGAAACAGCTGAAATTTGGAAGAGTGGTTCCATAACAACTTGGGTGTTTTTACCACTTGACATTATTACAGGATAAACTTAAAGTTAGTGGAATTAATAAAAAGTACATGAAGTTATTATCAAAAGAAACTTCTGCACGACAGGACAGCTTCTACCCAACTGAATTGTTCAAATTAAAATTGAGCTCCTGCAGTCATGTGTGGCTGCACTTTTAACAGCACTTTCTAAAATTCCTGAACTTGGTGAATCCAAATATTATAATGTTCAACATTCACACCGAGCAAAGTAGCAGGTTTTCTTATTAATAAATTTGCTATATTTCATAAGCTAACCCCCTGCACTCATTTTCAAAGCACTTATCTGCAAGACATGCAAACTACTATTTGGAAGAAGAAAGATAACATTTTCTATGTAACCACAGCTGTCTCATTTGTTCCCAATCACTTTCTTTAGCACGTTTGCTCTCCACAAAGTGTGGTAGTGGAGAAAAGAGCTGTTTTCAGAGGTCTAACAAAGTCCTCTTCTTCATTTGTCTTTTTGATTTTATTTTCTCTGAAGTTGGTGCCAGGGTTCTGTTGAAAATACTGTCAGTCGAGAGCTGGTATTCACTGAAAGCATAGCCAGAATTTTGTAAATACATTTTTCTCCAAAATGGCTTCTTTCTTAATAACAGGTAGAATTGTTATTTACATAAAACAAAGCATTCAATTCTGAATCATTCAGAAATTTCCTGTTGGATCTATGGCTGAAACTCAATTTCTCTCTAGCAGGTTAAATAATATGAGCATCCTGCTTGTTAGCTGTAGCTGTCTAGTTTGATAATGTTTAAAAATACATATGGCCGGCATTGCAAGAGTCATAAATATTCTTTTTGCTTCACAGCACAAATTGAACAGTTTTAGTTCATTAAGAGGAATGATGACCTCCGAAAATAAGTGATTTTGGGAAGGGTGAGGATGTTAAATTCTTAAGCGTCTAAAACATGGACAAAATAAATCTGGAAGCTTCCTGCTTTCAGTTTAACAGAGACAGATGGACAAGAGCCCAGGTGGACACTTAAATATTTTAATTAAGTTGCATACCGGGCATTTCGTCTCTCTTCCAGGATTTACTTTTGCCGGGTAGCTTTCCTGGTCTTTGGAAAACCCTGCAACCTAAAGGGAGGTGAGGACTGCTGTATGAAATGGGTCAATCACTAACCCAACGCTGTTTGTAAGTTGGAGAGGCAGCAGTTTTCCAATCTTCTCCCCCGCCTCTGCATTCTTCCCAAACTCTCACCCCCAAACTATCCTGCCACTTCTGTTGCTGTCTCCCCAAGGTAGAGTCACCTACAATTGGCTGGTAAGTTCCCCATGCTAATCATTGGCATGTCTCGTTATCACTGACATCCTCCATAATCACTGATGCCTTCCCCATAAGTGGAATCTCACCCATGATGATTGAATGCCAATCTCTGCCCTCATCAGTCTCTGATGTGTGTGGATTGATTGTGGACAATCCAACAAATCGTACCCTATGCACTCTATCCTCTCTCAGTCTACACCTCAGAAGTAGGAAACTCAGTATGTGACCTCTCCTGAAAGGGAGGCAAACCTATCGGCTGCCTTTGAGTCATGAAGACTTATAAATCGGAAGAAGGCCATTTAGTCCATCATTATCCATTGAAAGAGAAGTCAAGATTAATCCCTTTGCCCATAATGTTCGATGTTCCTCCTCATTGTGTACATGTCTGACTCATTTTTTATATTATTTAAGGTATTGGTTTCTGTCAGCTTTGCAAGTGGAGTGTTTCAGATTTTGACAGAACCGAATGCTTTGGTGCTTGGGAGTGAAAATAATTTCTTGTTATCTCCCCTTCATAACTTTTGCTAATGATTTTGAATCGATGACCTTTAGTTATTGGTGCACTTGCCAGAGGAAATGGGTTTTCTGTGCCTACTTTATCAGTGCCTCTCATCATCTTCAAAGCTCAATTGGGTCACTTCTTTAACCTTCTCTGTTTCAAGGAGATCAGTCCTAGTTATTTCTACTGCCTCCTAACTGAATTATCTCATCCCTGGTGATATTCTAGTTAACCTTCTCTGTATCCTTTCTAAGACTTATCTGGTTGAGGATCTTGTTAGAAAAACCATACGTGCTGTGAATACTCCAAGGTCCTCACTCAAACTCCTTCCCCAACTTAAAAATCCCATTTCAGAAAATCAGGGCTATAGGGCAGATTCTGTCTTTGCAATAAGCAAAATGGATACTAAATAATTGACATCAAGTTTCCATTGGAATCAGAAGGACTTCTAATTTGCTACTTTTTGATTGGGAGTGCCGCATGTGGTAGTGTTAATATATAATGGATGCAGAATTTCATGAATGAACATCATTGAATTTTGAGAGATATATGTACAGTTCAAAAGGTTAATATTAAATTATTTTTAACAGCTATTGATGGAAGTCATAACAGCTAGGATAATATTAAACATTAACTGTAAGATTGACCTGATGGATATAAATGAATCCATGGGGACAGTGAGGTCTGCAGATGAACATAAATGAATCCATGAGCTATGCAAGATTTGGTTAATCTTGAAACTAAATTTCTTCCATGTTATTCTTCATGTAAGACATCACATTTCAAAGTGCCACAACTACTTACAGATGCAAAATGAATTTGAGAAAAATATCTTTGAGAATGATAAAGAATGTCAGTCATTTTTCCATGGCTTGTATGACATTATTAACCTAGCTTCCTCAAGGGCCCAAACTGGCATTTGCAAGCAACTGCACATCTACAGGCAATTTCCTCAACAACTTCTTTCAACTTCAAACTGACATCAAAACTGGTCAGTTTAATTCAATTTGTACAAAGGAGGCGGCTTTAAAGGGAAAAGCCAATTTAGCACAGCTTTGTCTTCACAACTAAACTCAACAAGATGTCTTGGGGTAAACCAAGAATGCTTGTGAGGGCTGCCAAGGAAGATCAACTCAATTTAATTTTGGAGAATTTTCAGTTGAAGTGTTAAAGTTCAAATCCAGTGTTGACATTTTAAGAATTAATCTAAACCAACAGGACTGCCAGTTCAGTGACCAATGTCTTCTACTTTCCATACAATTCTGTTATATTTATTACTAATAAAACACTAACTTGTAATGAATATGGGGATGGATTATAACCCTCACTGACATGAAAGCATCTTAGTGACCCCGCAAGGTCATTAATTTTTTTTTAACGATGTTTGGATGGTTTGGTAAAGGACAATATTCAATGCAGTTCTGAAAAGAAAATTAGGATTAGTTGAGACCAGTTGTAGTCAGTGAT
This sequence comes from Chiloscyllium punctatum, assembly GCF_047496795.1. NCBI lineage: Eukaryota > Metazoa > Chordata > Chondrichthyes > Orectolobiformes > Hemiscylliidae > Chiloscyllium > Chiloscyllium punctatum. Next base: position 29,300,410 of record NC_092782.1, read on the forward strand.
ACAGATTTCCAAATGGAAAATATTGAAGATTTGGAACCCAGATTGTATTGGTAAATTGACAACTCTTGAGAGGCAGAGAGAGCGAATAATGTTTTCAATCAAATGATCTATTAATACATCAGGAAAAATCTTACTCTTTGTAAGAACTTTTCATCTGTCAGAATCACTTTATTTCAATTGATAATAAATGTAAAGTATATACTTTGTTGTTACAAATACCTTTTCATAGATGGATTTGGCTATAATATCTACAGGGTACCATGCTTTTTTTTTGCGGCAGGGAAATGAAGATGAAATTATTTACCATGTGTTTTAATCATGTTTAAACATGACCCCAGACGAGAATTGATTTACCCAGCTGACATCCATCATTACCAAAGCTCCTGTTACTGGGAGCTTTGAGTTATTTTTACTGTGCATTTCAGAAGATGAACCTTACAGGAAGGATGCAACAAAATCAATTAATTATATGTTCTTGTGGCTAAAAGAGAAATCATTTACTGTAATGAATTTCCTGAGATCCACTTTCAATCTAAATTTGGTTAAAATCTTGTTGGATCTTTTATCTTATGAAAAATTGAGAATCTCTTGAGTCAACAATGTTAGTTTTGACTGATTTGGATCCCACAACTGAAGTATTGGGAGGGAAATGGTGTAACTATTGAGAATATGAGGTGACCTGTACTTTTTAACTAAATTATTAATCGTTCAATTTTGATTGAATTTTGTTATATCAAGGCATTTCACTTAATAACCGAGGATTTGTATATTTTATTTTGAACAGCAAGAATTTCTCACCAGATTTTCTTTTTTGTATGTGACATCTACATGTTATTCTGAATTGAATATTCTTACCTCAATATCCTGGATTGTTTTAGTCATGTTTATTGAGAAAGTTGTTCAGTATGTAAACTTAAAGGAGTGAGAATATATTGGCTCATGCTGAAGCTAAATGTTCATGGTATTTCAGCGTGTCAGAATATACCTTTTCTACAATAAGATTTGCTCAAAGTTGCCAGTGGAAATTATGGAATAAGTACTGCCTGTATTTCACAAAAGTATCAGGAAGTCAAAAATATTCTTCCAACAAAGGATTCTCATAATTATGTATCTTTTTCATAATAGTCTGAAATGGATTGTCGTGTCATGCAGACTAGCTGTCTTTTCCATTTCTGCATGATGGAAAATCTAGTTCACCTTCAGGGAAATGGAAGTGTTTGAGCTGATAAAGTGATAGAATTTCAGATATCATCCCATCAACTAAAAAAGAGAATCCAGATCTACTTTAACAAGGGCTTTCAATATCAATTATCCATTTAAAGGGCAGATTTTCCCTTGCATTTTGTAAAATAAACTGTAGATTGCAGAGATTTATTGTTTGTCAACATATTATATAAATAGCTAATATCAAAATCAGTCAGATAACAGTGTGTAAGGTCACCACAGAAGGTCAGGTTCATACTCAATTACTAGGTCCCACAAGGGAAGGGAACAGAAGTTTGTCGACTGTAAAAACAATGCTGCCAGTCAGGATGCCTGTTTTCTATCATCATTCCTTCCACTTCAGCTGTTAGGGCCCAGTAATCCACCTGATTCTGTAACTTTTGTAAGTAAGTTAGATAACTTGTTGAAAACTCACTGAGGGCAAGTTTCAGAGTTTAGGAGGGTGCATGTGTTGCACAGTGGGTCAGGGGAAAACCAAATGCAACACAATGGACAGTCAGTTGCAGTAGCACAATCAGCTGAGATAGATGTCTAAGTGGAGAACATGACTGAGAGGGACAAATCCATTGGCACACAGGCACTATTGGATGTGTACAGGTTGTGAGAGAGTTGTCAGTATGTGCTCAGCTAATGCAGGGAGTAATCACCTTGCTGGCATTGCAGGGGCAGAAGAAAGAGCAAGGCTCCAAGACCTAAGGAATCCAGCTGAATGCAAGAAAGCCAGTAGCTGGCAATGGGTGTGCAATGCTAAGATTTTGGGTCTGAGGCAGCACAAAGTAGTGCCTTTGTAGCAGGGACATAAGTCTGTTCTTGGCTAGACCAATCCCCCTCAAAACATGTCAAGGAGGTAGCCTAGACCCCAACATTTTCTTACTTGAAAGGGAAGTGCCAGATGTTGCGTTCTGGATGCAATTCAATTACTCACACTTTCAGACTTGAACCACATGCTTTGTTCACACACTATAGTTAAAATACAGACAAAATAAAAAGAAAAGCATTGGCTTAATTGTGACTCTATCAAAATACTCAACAAAATTTTAAAAAGTATTCATTAATGGCTCAGTGGTTAGCACTGCCATCTCACAGTGCCAGGGACCCGGGTTCAATTCCACTCTTGGGCGCCTGTATGGAGTTTGCACATTCTCCCTGTGTCTGTGTGGGTTTCCTCCCACAAAACAAAGATGAGCAGGTTAGGTGGATTGGCCATGCTAAATTGCCCACAGTTTTTGGGATGTGTAGGTTGGGTGCATTAGTCTGGGGTAAATGTAAGGTAATGTGTCTGGATGGGTTACTCTTCTTAGGGCCGGTGTGAACTTGTTGGGCAGAAGGGCCTGTTTCCTCACTGTAGGGATTCTATGATTCTATAACTTTTCCAATATAGTAACATCCCATAAGCAAAGGCACCAGTTAAATAGATTGTCTCACATGCAATTGTAGCAGCAGGAACAGAACGCTAGCTTTTAACTGAAACAGAGAGAGGACTAAGAGTTTCCACATCTTGCTTCAAGACCCCAGCAACTGCTACTGAAAGCTAAAACTGGTTCTGTGGGAGCTTGACCCCACCCATTCAGGCTGCTTCTACTGTTCCAATTTTTTTTTTTAAATGCAAAGTCTCACAAGTTATTTCCTGTATTGGCTTGAAGCAGACTGCTCTGTCTCAACCTCTCTTCATTTAGAAAAACACTAACACAAAAATTATCTTACAGCCATGGTATTGTCACAATTCATAGTGTCAAAGAGTTAATGACCATTCAGTTTCCCCGTATTTATGCTATGAGCAGCATTGTTTGTAATATCCTGCTATCAACATTCAAGCCTCTTACCTTGAATATTTGAGCCATTGGTTTCCTCCAACTTTGGTCTTTGGTAACATCTCACGCACTCCTACATCTCGCAGGTCACCAGTGTCCTGTTTGGAAAGCTGGCTAGTGTATTCAATTCCAGGCAGGTATGGCTTCACAGGTATGGGCATCACTTCCCTCAAGTGAAAAGTATCATTGATTGCTTTGATGACTACATGGGTGCAGGTAGTAACCAGTTAGTGAGATTAATTACCTAGAGGTCCTTTCACTCCCTCAATGTTCATTTGATCTGGAAATACAATGGGAGCTTCCAACAAATGAGCAATCACTTCCCAGGCAGCTGCCATGACTCTTTCATCCTTTACCTGTCCCAACAATTTTAACTCTTCATCCTGCCCTGTGATTATGTGGATGGATTCTGGCGATTGTTACCTTCGTATAACCCATACTCAGGGTCACAGAACTATAACTAAAACAATTTTCTCACAAAGACCACCGTTGAGTAGGCCATTGGCCTGCTGGGGCTTTAGTCTCAGTGTCTAGACCACTCTGGTGATGCTTCTGCAACACGTCCTGACATTTTGGCAGTTTATTGTCCTCTCCATAGCGTGACCCTGCAGAAATACGTGGACCTTGAAGAGGGTGAGGCTTTGGAAGGCAGCAGCACAGTGGAGAAAGAGGAGGAGCAGGATATGGAAGAGGATAAGAAAGATGCAAAATGCCAGATGTGTTCCAACTACAGATGATGATTGTCAAGGCAGCATAAGTCTCAAGAATCTCTTTCAGGTGCTGTCTCTGTCAAGGATCATCTGATCTAGGAGCATTTTCAGTTGAACTCTTAGAAATCTGGAGGACCACATAGTCTGGAATTCGCTTTGACGTGGCTGTCAGAGCATTTTCTTTGAAAACAAACTCTGGAATAGATCCGTTCTTACAGCCAATGGGTGAAAAATGTTTGTCCAGTTGTTTCACTGCCCCTCTTTAAGCATTGTTGCTTCTCTTCACCACTTCCCCTCTTTTACATTTCACCTTAAAGAGTGAAAGCTCATTCATCCGATATCATGTGCCATCATTTACATTGTGTGAAGTAACAGAAGTACACAACTACCATAAAAAAACCCAGTGAACCACTAAATACCCTGCCTGATGCAATAACCTCTGATCTTAGCTAATTCTAGGTTGTAATCTGCTTACGTCCTCTGAGGAGGTGAGAATAGCTTTATTTCCTTCATTTCTGTTAGCAGTTGAGATTCCCAGGGCAGTCTGCCATCATGGTGATGGCAGTGTGGTCATGTTGAGATCCTACCGTATTTCTGTCAATGTAGGAGCAACCTTTGCTGCATAGATGGCCCATCAGAGGTCAACAGTATTTATACCCTCATCATCATCCTCACTGGCTACCTCTGGGTGTTTTTTTCTTGTTAATGTGATGCAATTTAGCACTTATCATCTATCCTTAACTACACTTGAGGAAGTTGTGGGAGTTGCCTTTTTGAATTGCTACAGTCCTAAGGAGTGCTTTAGAGAGTTGCAGGGCTTTGGACCAGCAACACTGATGGAGTGATGATACAGTTTCAGGTCAGAGGTTGCATGACTTTGAGAGGCCTTTTAAGATGGTGGTTTTCCACTGCCTTCATCAACTGCCATTGCCCTTTTAGATGGTAAGGGTCATGGGTTTGGAAGGTGTTGTTTAAGGGATCTCAGTGATTTGCTGCATTATATTTTATGGATGACACAGACTGCTTCCATTATGTGTCAGTAGTGAACAGAGTGAAAATTGAAAGTGGTAAATTACCTACCATTTAAATGAGTTGCTTTGTCTTAGATGGTGCGGAGCTTCTTGAGTGTTGATGGAGTAGTACCCACACAGACAAGAAGAAAGTATTCTTTCACTCTCTCTTGTCAATGTTCAGCAGACACTGGGGAGATGGGGTGTGTGACTTATCTGCCACATAAATCCTTGGTCTCTGACTTCCTCTTGTCATGAGTGTTTATATAGCTAGGCCTGTTCAGTGGTAACAATCAAGAAGTTCATAGTGAAGGATTCAGGGGCAGTAATACCCATTGTCTGTGAAGAAGTACTGATTAGATTTTCCCTTTTTAGAGATGGCCATTGCCTGGCACTGATGCAGTGTGAATATTATTTGCCACTTAGCAGCCCAAGTTTGAATATCATCTATTTCTTGCTTCAGTATCTGAGGAGTCACAAATGGTGCTGAACCTTGAGCAATCTTCAGCAAATATTCCCACTTCTGACCTTTTGATGGGGAAGGGAATTGAGAAAGCAGCTGAGGATGGTTGGGTATAGGACACTCCTCAGAGAAGCTCATACAGTGATGTCCTGGGATTTAGAAAATTACCCTCCAAAACACATAACCATCTTACTTTGTGCCTCCAACCAACCATCTTTCCCTGCTCACTCCTCCTCATTTTAATTTTGCTAGGGCCCTTCAATGGCATACTTAGTTAAGTGCTGACTTGATGTTAAAGCTGTTATTCTCACCTCACCTCCAGACTTCAGCTGTTTTAACCAAAGCTGTACTGAGTCAGAAGTGAGGAGCCTTGTCAGAGGCTGAAGTGAGCATCAGTAAGTACGTTGTTTCTGAACAGGTTCTACTTGATAGTACTTATGATGACTCCTCCATCACTTTGCTAATGATCGATGATGGCCTACAGCACTGAATGTATGTGCTGTCCTGAATTGCTATATCTGTTTAAAATGTATTCCATTTCGCATGATGATTAGTGCTGCACAACACAATAGAAAGCTTTTTCATTGTGAAACTCGGACTATTTTTTTCCACAAGGACTTTGCAGCAGTCACTCCACCAATACCATCATGGACAGGTGCACCTGGACAGGTCGGTTACTGAGAATGAAATCAAATAGGTCTTTTTCTCCATTGTTAGTTTGCTCAACACCTGCTGGAGTTCTAGACTAATTGAGGGGATTGTGGATGTAGACCCACCCTCGATTTCTTTACTTCCAACTGCCACCAGTACAGTGACTGCCTCAACTTGTTCACACCCTCACCCACTCCAACATCTTACCCTTTCAATGCGCAGCCCTCTACTCCCTCCATTCCAACCCAAACCTCACCATCTAACCAGTGGACAAGGTGAGGCACAGTGGTAGTTTGGCGCACTGCAGACACCAACTCAAAGACACCTCCTCTTACTGACCTCTTGACCATGACCTCAACCCCCATCACCAAACCATCATCTCCCAGAATGTACACAACTTCATCACCCCAGGGGATCTCACACACAAGGCTTCCAACCTCACAGTTTGGGAATCCTGCACCGCCCAGTTCTACCTCCTACCCATGATCCACAAGCCTGATCACCTTGGCCGACCCATCGTCTCAGCCTGCTCTTACCCTACCGAACTCACCTCCACATACCTCGATACTGTCCTATTCCCCCCTTGTCCAGGAACTCCCCACATACATTCAGGACAATACCTATGCCCTCCACCACCTTGAAGATTTTTGTTTCCCTGGCCCCCAATGCCTCATCTTCACCATGGACATCCAGTTCCTCTATACCTCCATCCACCATAAACAGGGCCTCCAAGCCCTCCGTTTCTTCCTCTCCCACTGATACTCTCATTCGTTTGGCTGAACTGGTGCTCACCCTCAATAATTTCTACTTCTCCCACATCCTACAGACAAAAGGGGTAGCCATGGGCACCCGCATGGGCCCCAGTTTTCCCAGTCTCTTTGTCGGTTACGTGGAACAGTCCATCTTCCATAGTTACACTGGCACCACTCCCCACCTCTTCCTCTGCTACATTGATGACTATATCAGCGCTACCTTGTGCTCCCATGAGGAGGTTGAACAGTTCATCAACTTCACCTACACATTCCACCCTGACCTTGAGTTCACCTGGACCATCTCAGACACCTCCCTCCCCTTTCTGGACCGCTCTATCTCCATCAACAGTGACCGACTCAACACTGACATCTTCTACAAACCCACCGACTCCCACAGCTACCTGGACTACACCTCCTCCCCCCCCCGCCTCCTGTAAAAGTGCTATCCCTTATTCCCAATTCCTCCGCCTCTGCCACATCTGCTCCCAGGAGGATCAGTTCCACACCAGATGGCCCCTTCTTTAAAGACCACAATTTCCCATCCCATGTGGTTGATGATGCCCTCCAGCACATCTCATCCACAACCCACACTCTGACCTCGAAACCTCACCCCTCCAACTGCATTTAGGACAGAACGCCCCTGGTCCTCACCTTCCATCCCACCAACCTCTGTATATATTGCATTATCCTCCACCATTTCCGCCACCTACAAATGGACTCCACCACCAGAGATATATTTTCCTCCCCACCCCTATCCACTTTCCATAAAGACCATTCCCTCCACAATTCCCTTGTTAGGTCCACACCACCCCCCGCCCTACCAAGCCATGTCATTTTCTGTATCCGTTGCTCCCGATGCAGTTTCCTCTACATTGGGGAGACAGGATGCCTACTCACAGAGCGCTTCAGAGAACATCTCCTCAACACCCGCATGAACCAACCCCACCTCCCCATGGCCAAACACTTCAACTGCCCCTTTCACTCCTCCAAGGATATGCAAGTCCTGGGCCTCCTCCATTGCCACTCCGTAACCACCCACCGCCTGGAGGCAGAATGCCTCATCTTCCACATTGAGACCCTCCAACCCCACAGCATTAATGTGGATTTCACCAGTTTCCTCATTTTCCCTCCACCCACCTTATCCCAGTTCCAACCTTCCAACTTAGCACTGCCCTCATGACCTGTCCAACTTGTCCAGGTTCCTTCTCACCTTTCTGCTCCACCCTCCCCTCTGATCTATCACTATTACTCCTACCTCCACCTACCTATCACACTCTGTTACCTTCCCCCCAGCCCCACCCCCCTCCCATTTATCTCTCCACCTTGAGACTCCCAGCCTCATTCCTGATGAAGTGCTTTTCCCGAAACGTCGATTCTCCTGCTCCTCGGATGCTGACTAACCTGCTGTGCTTTTCCAGTACCACACTCTCGACTCTAATCTCCAGCATCTGTAGTCCTCACTTTTGCCTAACTAGACAGGATTACCAGCTCTGAAATGAGTGCAACTCTCAGCATCTTTGTGTCATCTGTTCTACTGTTCAGTCAATGTTGCAAAATATGGCAGCATTCTGTGTAGATTACTGCTTTGCTCCTGTATCCACTTGGAGTGCTGCTGCACGTAGGTCTCCATGAATTTGGACAGTTTCTCAATGGAGAGTGTGTTTAAAAACTGTGAATCAACATAATGACTATCACTGAGAATTCCTGACATCTGGAAACATGGAACATGACCCCTTTCTTATTTACTGTGCTTTCTGCCACCCTGCAATTGGGTCAGCTGAGCATGGCAGTGCTATCCTCCATCTCTGAGGGGCCCTACACTTTGCCTCTTGCCTCTTGTCCTGCTCACCCATGATGTTTTTATAATCTACTGCCTTCCTAACCAAAAACGTGCAAGGATCCACCAATGTGAATGTGCCTGCACAGGTGCAGATGCACTTGTAAGATGTGGTTGTTCCTTGAGGCACTTGTCCCTGTGTTCTGATGGGATTGTATCTCTCCATGTCCAAGTCAGAAGAAAATCACATGGCAACTAACTTCAGCTCAGACTTCACATGCAGTAGAGTCTTTGCTGTTTCGTCAGACAGGGAGAGGCACTGATCTCCAGCTTTTACATCCTCTCCACTAGGTATGGCCATTTTGCCTTTTTGCCTTCCTGAATTTGCTCCTGATAGCTCTCACCCACCCACCCCGGCAATGTCTATAGCTCCCTCCTCTTTGGTTGTTTTTGTGTGTTTGCACAGTTCTCTAACAGTGCACTTCCTTGAGCAGTAAGAATCCTTTTCTGCTACACAGTGAAAATAGTGAAAGGTATAATGTTGTTGACCTTTCTGATCAATGCCTGCAGTTCATTAATGTAAGATGGTGTATACATCAGTGCTTGTAGAACCTTAAATAGATGAAGACTCTGAGCCTTGGTGCTGGGCCAATAGATATCCCGAGTACCCATTCCTGTAAATTATCAGGGAGAGAAGGACCCCTTGATATAATAATCTATGGATAGATGCAAAACAATGCAACCTTTTCAGATTATTTTCATAACATGATTAGCATTAACTCAAACAGACTTTGATATACAATATTAGTCAACACTGATTCGTAATGAAAGGCTTATGCCCGAAACGTCGACTCTCCTGTTCCTCGGATTCTATCTGATTTGCTGTGCTTTTCCAGCACCACACTCTTCGACTCTGATCTCCAACATCTGCAGTCCTCACTTTCTCCTCTTCCACAATGTATCATTGGTTTTGTCTTTCAAAAGGGTAAAGTATGCTGAAACATTTTCAAAGAGCTGGATAGGTAATTGAGACTAAGAGTAGAAGACTGAGATAGTCCTGCACCGTTGAAAGTGATGTTTCTGGGATGAAATGTCGAATATTATTATCAGGTTAAAAAAGAATGAGGCTCTTTGCAGTAGTTCATTAAGCAGTCCATCCCACCTTCTCACAGGCAATGGGCAATAAACAATAATTGCTGATCTTACCTATAATGCCAATATTCTTGAATTTTTTTTTAAATGTCCAATTAACCTTGACAAATTCCAAAATCTTATGCAAGTATTTTCTAATGTTTCTTGGTCAACCAATATTATTAAAATAAATTATCTAGTTACTAATTTTGCTGCTTCTTATGAGTTTTTTTTCAAATTGGTTTCCTTTCATAATCATTTTAGGTATAAATGCAAACTTCTTATCTAAGGTGCTGAAGAGACAGAATGCTGGAACGACAGGTCAGGGAGCTTATTCGGACAGAGAAACATATGAAATGTCGACGTTATCTTTGCAGATATTACCTGATTTGCTCTACTTTCCCAGTATTTTTCTGTGTATCAGATTTCAGTGATTTCCAAAATTATTTTTGTGCTTGCGACTTAACTCTCCGATATTTCTATTACAAGAAAGTGAGGACTGCAAATGCTGGAGATCAAAGTTAAAAGGTGTGGTGCTGGAAAAGCACAGCAGGTCAGGCAGCATCCGAGGAGCAGGAGAGTCGACGTCTAGGACATCAGCCCTTCATCAGGCATGTGATGAAAGGCTTATGCCTAAAACGTTGACTCTCCTGCTCCTCAGATCCTGCCTGACCTGCTGTGCTTTTCCAGCACCACACCTTTTGACTCTGATATTTCTATTACATCAGTCAGTTATCTGTCGAACCTTTCTACGTAATGATTTGGAGCAGCGCTCCGAAAGCTAGTGCTTCCAATTAAAGCTGTTGGACTATAACCTGGTGGTGTGTGATTTTTAACTTTCCACATAAGGCTGCCAATGTGATCAATCACTATTAGGATCAGCACTGCGGACAGCGCCCAACAGCTCGTTGAAAAATGGCACTGCCACAAGTTCAAAAAGCACTCCTCCCGTGTGATCACTGGATTTGAGAAAATGGATAACTCTGCAGAGGTAAAAGTGCAAGAATCAATCTCAGCCTATGATGTGTCCTTCTTGCCGATGTTTATAATGAACATTCTAGACAGTATCAGAATGCAGGACTTCAAACTGCTTGCAACATTTGACAGTCAGCTCTCTGTCTCTTGTTGCACGGTACAATATGCTGGGATGCTCATTCTAGCTGTCACACTGCATGAAATTTGATCTCTTGGTTTATTGATTTGATTGTCTGAAGGTTTCACTGCAACAGCCATCATCCGTTCTCCCATCTGTAAGGACATTAAAGGCCTAAAACGCGTAGTTTTATACTTTAAAAAAAATTTAACTTGTCAATGACATCTTGTATTCAAAAGCATTTATTTGTTTTTGGACACAATATATGGCTTGGAATAATAAAACAAAGCATGAAATCTTTATGTTTACCAAGGGGGTAGACTGATCACTCTGAAGTTATCTCGATTCAGACGGTGCACACAGTAAAAAGTGACCCTGGCCGGTTACTCCATCGGTGGCATTAGCCTGCAGTGAGTCACGATACAAAGTTGTTTACTGCAGTATTGGGGGGAAAATTGATACAGTTTTAATTTACATGGGATACTGGTTACAGTGGGATGTATAGTTACACATTGGGATTGTTACAACCAGACTACTTGAAGCAACGAATTGAACTCTCTGCAACGCTAGTGGTTGGAGTTCAGCTTTTTTTTAAGATGCGCGACTTTCCACCCTCAAGCAACTTGAAGGCTTGCCGCTACACTGACACCCAAGCGGCCCCCCTGTAGCTGGTCCAGTTATCGATCTGAACGAAGCTGAGCGGCTGCTGGATAACAGTTGACACGATGTTGGCAGACTGAGTGTGCTCTGCGCCCGGACACAAGCCAGAGGCCAGTTCTTATTCCAGATGTGTTCCGCCTGACGTCAGGAAAGGGATTTACCTTTCCGTTTTCCCAACCGGGGGAGGGGGATTTGGGGGAACCCGCCAGCAGGAACAGGAACTGGGGTTTCGGTATAAAGGGTACAGGGAGGGGGGGGAAGAGGTTGGCTCTCACTGGGGAAGGGAGGAGCGGCATTTCCCTGAAGCAAGCCGGTGAGAGAGAAGCTGGCAGGGGTGGGGGAATCCATCCGGAACAACCACAGACAACATCAACAAGCCGTGGCCGCGAAAGAAGGACGGAATTTTAAAAGCTCCGGACGGAGAAGGGGACTGAGAGCAGCCTCCAATGTTGTCTCGCTCCTTCACCCCGTGCAATGGGGATGAATAAAGTCAAAATGCAGAAAGCAGCGGCTTCCCAGCCCCTGGCACTATCCGTCGGTGGAGCAGGATCGCGAGTGAAGTGAACAGACTCCTGTGTGAGCCACGGAGAGAGAGAGAGAGAGGAGGCAGGGCTCCTGCTTTTCACTGCTGGGAGTGGCGAGTGAGGACGATCCGGGGTGGGACTGGGAGGGGAAGGGGGTGTATTTATTTTTTTGGTGGTTTGTGTGTCAAAGACAGGGAAAGGGGGAGGAACAGGAGTGGCCGGGCAGCCCGAGACCATGAGCTGTCGTCTCCCGCAGCAGCCCCGGGAAAAGTGCGTGGAGCAGAGGCGGCGAGGGGCAGCCGGCGGGGAACGGCGTTCGCCTCTTCATCAGGCGGAGTGTGGGGCGGGGATGGAGCGGGCCCGCTGCTCTCAACTGAAGTGAAGACCAGCGTCTCCCCGGGCCACAGCAATCACCTGCTTCTTTTACTCAGTGACCCAGGGAAGGAGGGGTTGAGGAGGTCCGGCTGGCCAGTCTCTCTCTTAACACAACACACACACACTCTCTCTCAGACACACACAAAGTGAACCGTCAAAGCAGCAGCTGAATGGATCGAGCAAATCCGGGCAGCGAGACCCTGGCGCCACAGTGAAGGCCATTCCTCTCGGTGCCAGAGGGGTCTGTGTGTGTGTGTGTGTGTGTGTGAGTTCCAGCGGGGCACCCTCCTTTCTCCATGGTACCTTGTCAGGGAGGCTAACGCTGCTGCCTGCGATTCTCAGCATGCAGCTCCTGAAAGCGGTCTGGGCTTTGGCTGGAGCCGCCGTCTGCTCGGTCCTCATCTTCGTGATCCATTCACACCTCCTGAAAGAAGGTAAGCGTGCTCTCGGAAGCTCTCTTGACTTGTTGTCCTTCCTGCAATGTAACCAGCGGAGAGACGGGGCAAACTGCGAACGATACGCCGTCAAACCGAGCCAAAAAAAGACACCGAACCCACGCAAAAAAAAACCCCGAATTCTTCACCGATTCTCTGATTTATTTGATATTCCAACCTGTCACTTTGGTTAATCGGTTTGAGTCGAGGTGTCCTGGGAAAGGCAGAGTGCTGTAGTGTGTAAACAGGGGAGTGAGGGAGAGGGGATCGCTCTGTCCCTGGGTGTGCAGTTGCAGGTTCAGTGGAGGGCGCTGGAGCTCTGTGGAAAGAGTCCGAGCTGCAGCGCGGAAACTCCGCTGGCCAGGACTCTCTCCACCTGCCCCTGAACTTCTCTGAAGTTTCCAACAGGGGCTTACATTCTCAGACCAACTGCTCCGCCGCAGAACCCGCGGCTCAGGTCTGGAAAAAGCAGAATCGAGAGACGGGACGGATTTCCCCGCTGAGACCCTGAGGTAGTGAGTGTTATTGTGTGTGGGCTTGAGGCATTGCCTTTTCTCTGATAGCCTGAACGGAGATTTCAGAATGAGCTCACTGACCTTTCAGCTCAGTGGAAGCTTTGAAGCAAACAGCACAACACGGGGTTAAACATCGACCAGATTAAGAAGCATTAAGTAAACTCAGGCTAACAATAGTTCTTTATGGGGGCGTTATCATTATTGTTTTGTAGTGATTCGCTCGCAGAGCTTTTGAAGTCAGTCTCGTTCCCATGTCTGTACATGGAACTAAGTAATCTGACGATCTCTCCAGTTATAAGTTCCAAGTTTGTACTCAGTCTGAGACGATTAAATGAAGTGTGTGGCCTGTTTTGTTGAGAACCGAGGTAGAATACAGCATTTGTTTGAAAAGCCTCTTTGACAAAAAGCGCCGGTAAAAGAAACACTGGCGTTTGCTCATTGGCATCTTTTCATGCACCATTCTGTGGGTATTAAAGGCAGACCTAATTTTGGAGGTAACTGTCATCCGCACCATCCATTAGTACAGAAGTTAAAGGTGGTTTGCAGTTTAGCAAATGTGACCCGTCCGTATCATGAGAACTCAGCAGGAAGAGACTTGCTGGTGTTTCTGAAGGTTTTTAGTGATTCAGCATCCACTGGGTTGAGCATCCAACTCTTACCTTATCCCAGCCTTTTATTTATTATGGAACAGCATTAAAGGACCTCGAGCAGATCACGGAGAATTAGGAGCATCAAGGAATGTACTCTAGATTGAGTTTAATACAGTCTGCGGGTTTTCAGATGAACGATTTTAATGCTCGCTGAGATATATGTGTAACATTATAAATAACAGTGGTGGTGTTAGTAAGCACTATCTTTCACAGGCTGTAGAGTGAGGCTCTTGAACAAGGTTTAAGTTAAGGACCTTGTTTACTCATAAATCATCGATTTGATTTCAGAATTTAAAACAAGCTTCATAAGTAAAAAATTTCAAATATTTTCATTAAATTAGCAGCAATGATGTTTTATTTAGTACAGTTGACTAGTCCTTTTGTTTAGAATAAAAAATCTGGAGGAATTGCTCTTTCTGGAATTTATGTGCATCTGTATTGTTATCATCTGTAATCATGCTGGGTGATTAGTGGATAAGTTCTAATGTTTGTCAGGGTGTGTTGGGAAAATTGACAGACTGTTATGTTTCTGAGAGTTGATAACTGATGGGGCTGACTTTGTGCTTGCATGTGTGAACTCCTCAGTAACAATTTGGCAGCTCCCTACAATCTTTGTATCCAAGTTCAACTTTTCCTAGTACATGATATGGAGCCATTGTGAGGCTCATAAGAAGAGTCAACTTCATCTACAGTAATCTTCTTTTCACCATAGCATACACATTTCTCCTCTAACTGATCAGACTTCTTTAAGACTACTGGAGTGGAGTTTTGTTCAAAATCCAATTTACTTCTAAACCGATTGTTATAAATGAAGTGATCTTCCCTCATTATTAATTATGTTTAAACTAATTTTATTCTCTTCTCATTATAATGCTGCAAATGATGCACACTTATCTGATCTAATATTATTTATCAGCCAAGGTTTAATTAAATAGTGAATGTCTCTCCTTTTCAGTCGCCATTAATTTGGCCTATTATGCCTAATGAAATTTGCATCTCAAATGTTTTGAATGTGGGTTTTCTGTCCTTGCAGAATATGCTGAAATACACTTATTAACAGATCTAATCAGTTAGCTGTCTCAAAATGAAAGTTCAAGTGGACATGTGAAATTGTGCTTAGAATATCTATCTGGCAGATAATCATTGTTCCATCTTGCAATGTGGTATTTGTTTTCACAAATGAGTCTAATTCAGTAATATATGAATGATGAAACTAAAAGAAATTGTAATCACCTTATTCTCTGTCAAGAAATATATGACATTCCAAAGGGAGTTTTAGAATTTAGCATACTTCATGAATTGTTGAATTTCAAACTGGGATTGCTGTACAGTCATTGTCCTATATTTAACTGTGTTGGGCAAATCATTCAATGCCATCATAAAGCCACTTTCACTTGCTTGTGATAAATTATCTGTTGTATAGTTTATCAAAATTCTTTCCTCCATTGACTTTTCTTTGTAGCAAAGGATATTTCCTAATGTCCAGCATCTTCACTGAACTTAAGGGCTGTCCACTTCTTCCACCTAAAGTGCTTCTGTAAAATGTAATGAACATTTGACACATTTTAATAACTTTGGCTGTGTCGTGCTCTAAGCCAAGGAAAATGTTCCACTTAGCAGAGATGCAGTTAGGCTCAGATCCAAAAAAGGGAGATTTTAGTTGGAATAACTGAAAGCTTCAGAAACTACATAGGTTTTGACGGTGATCTTAATGAAAGAAAGGAAACTGAATATCTGGAAGAAAGGATTGTCATAGACTTGGATGGCTAAAAGCATGACAGTGAATGGGAGGGATGGGCTGCACAGGTGTCCACAGTCAAAGGAACAGGGGGTTCAGGACTGGATGGTGTTTTAAATGGGGAGGATCAAGAGGGATTTGAATAAAAGGGTGAGATTTTAATATTGGAGACATTTTTAAAGCCTGTGAGATTAAATAGGTAGTGGCAGCATGCGTACAAAATTGGCGAAGGAACAGAAAGTAGATAGTTGTGGTGAATGGTTGCTTTTCAGACTGGAAATAAACAACACTGTTTCCCACGGATTGATATATATTAATGACCTGGATTTGGGCATGCTGGGCAGAATTTCAAGATTTGCAGATGACATGGAACTGTGTAATCTAGTCAGCAACAAGATGGATAGCAACCCAATTTACAAGGACGTAGGCAGGCTGGTGAAGTAGACATATACATGAGAAAAGAAATGTAGAAATGTAATGAATTGAATTGTGAATTTATTTTGAGAAGAATGAAAAGAGGTAATATAAACTAAATAGCGCAATTTAAATTTGTGCGGAAACCTGGATTGTATGCTCACAAATGCTTTAAGGGTGAGAGGATAAGTTGAGAAGACCGTTGAAGGGTTTATTAAGACAGAATTTGGTATTGTAGTAAGGAGGTTATGTGAAACTCTCCATAAAATCCTTGTTAGGCCGCTCCTGGAACATCATGTTCAATTCTGGGTGCTAGACTTTAGGAAAGTTGCAAAGATCTGAGGAGGGTATAATATTGTGGGGAAGCCAGGATTTGTGCTCCTTAGAACAAGGAAGTTGAAGATAAAATTTAATAATGACATTCAAAGTCATTAATGCTTCTGATAGGAAAAAAAAGGAGAAACGGTTTCAAATGGGAGAACCTTTGTTAACCAGAGGTTGCAGCTTTTAAAGTCATGGTAGGGGGGTTGGCTAGAGGCATCATGAGGACTTTCTTTTATGCAGTGAATTGTACTGATATGGAATACATTGCCTGTAATAGTATGGAAACAGATTCAGTAGCTGGCTTCAAAAATGATTTGAGTAAATGCTTGAAGATGAAACATTACAGAGATCGTGGGTAGCCAGGGATTGGAACTGATTTAATAGCTCTTTCAAAAGCTGGCACACACGCACAGATTCCTTCTGTGCTGTATCGAACTATGATTCTATGGTTTTAAGACTGGGAGCCAATGCAGATCAGAAAGAACTGCTGGAGACCACTACTTGTTGCTAGTGCTTCTACGTACAGTAGGATTTTGGATGAGATGATGTTTATTGAGGTGCTGATATTTAGCTACGTGTTTAGCCTCTGTTCAAGCCCTGTGAAACTTGTTCTGTAACAAGACTTGATAAAAGATTGCACCGGAAGAACATTGTGTTGGAAAATGTTTTAACTGAATACAGTGACAAGATGAGTTTTTTGAAATGAAAAGTAGTTAAAGAAAATTAGATGTCTGATGGTGTCAAATGATTCAATCTTTGTCCATATTCCAAGTGAAGTACAATTGCTTCCAGTGAGTGGTTTGGAAGAAGCATTTTTAGCAGCAGCTATTCCAAGAGTAACCTGGGGGGACCGACGTGGAGCTTTATCTGTGGACATCACTGCTCTGAAAGGGGGGGTTGTAGATTCAAGATTTTGTTTCTACATAAGTATCACATTGCATGTCAAGCATACTTTGTTATAGATTAAATCCAAGTTCTGAAACTGCTCTTTTCCATGTCTTGACATAGACACATTCATATTTTTATCTCAGCTGCAGTCAGTGGTTGACTCGGGTGTTTAGAAAGGGCAATGAGTCGAGAACCTAAGATGGAAGAAGATAGTGAAATTAAAAGCATGTGAGATATCGTCGTTTAGAAAGCAAATATATGCTCTGTCTTCAGAATATTTAGACTGACTCCTCCTCATTGCTACTGTTTTGATGCAGCTTGGCTATGAAATTTGTGTTGCAGGGTAAAATCCGACTTCTGTGCTGTTGTGATCAGCTCCAGAGAAACACACGAGATGTGGTTTTAGTGGCATTTTGGAAATTTATACATACTCAGCAACACTGTCAGAAAGGCAAGGAAGTCTGGATTTTATAATTTTCTAATTCTAATGAGATAGAATATTGTTGATGTGACAAAACCAAGTCTACCAATTTATATGGAACTGACTTATAAACCATACAGTAGTTACCTATGACTTTCAATCTATCAGTATGTGAATTGCTGGAATTATGCCTTTGGGGAGAAAACTCCTATGCCAGTTTTATTTTATTGGCTCTGTAAATGGCTACGTGCACACAGAATTTATCTGTTAATATTCAAATGTATTTTCAAGGTTTGAGCCTTTGAATGCTTAAAAAAAACTGAGATATGCAATCTGTCAAAAATTCTCTGAAGAACTTTCCAAGGAGAGACCTCTGATATTAAGACAAGTTTGACATGGTTTCTTTTGTAATTTCAAATTCATACAAACACTTACCACCAGCCACTTTACTTTGGACTGCAATATGAAGAAGGCTATCACCACAGGGCTAAACCCAGTTTACTATTGTAACTACAGTATTGAAAGTTGGTGCTAGTTTATCCAAAGGTTGAGTTTTTCCCTTTCTTTTTACTTTGTGTCACTAAGGGAGCAGCTTGGGAACGATTTTCCCTACAAAGGTAGAACTATATGGGGAAAACAAATGTCCCAAGGTTAAATGGAAAATAGTTCAGCAAATTTTGTTTACTTTGTTATTAGAACTGGATATTGCTTCCATTTCTGTTTTTTTTTTGGTCTTGCCATATCTTTTTCCTCGCATTCAGTCAGCAAACAGCTGTGCTGTATCAAATGGATAGGCTATAGACTATGCACACTAGTGAAACAATCCACATTTGTTCTTGGAGTGAGTGGGAAAGAGCTGTTACAATATCCCTTTTCAGATCTTGATTCTGAGGGGCAGCTGAAGAATGGGATACATGCTGTGTAAGCTTTCCATGCTTGGCATTTTTTTAAATGTTGAGATGCAGGTCATGATGCTGCTAATCCTTAACCCAGTCCTTGCTCTCCTCTCTGACACTTTGCATTCAATGTTTGCAAAGAAGGCATTTGAATAGTGATCTCAGAGACGTCGATGATTGGCAAATACATGGCACTGTCTGCCTGATCTACTCATAGCAAGTGAAAAGAAAAGTAGCAATTGAACATCTTGCTTTGAAAAGGAATGACAACTTTGCTGCTGTAATATTGCATTTAGTAGTTAAGCAGCAGCCATATTAAGCCATTAGTTCCAAAGTTAATTTTTTCCGTTTTGTCACCTACAATGTCTAGAGTGCTATATGGAAACTAAAAATTGAAGGTAATTAACTGTGTAAAGGAACCACCAAATCTTCATAAAAGGAAAATACTTAAGTTATTTGAATACTGGCAATTGTATCCTTTTGATGCCTGTGATACTATATGGAAAATATAACATTGTCATATGTTTATTTTACCATGATATAATGTTGGACTGCAATAATTGAATTGCTACATCCTGTTTTGTTTATAAGTTGCATGTAATCTTATAGAGTCATGCAGCATAGAAACATTCACTTCGCTCCAGGGGGTGGCATGGTGGCTTAGTGGTTAGCACTGCTGCTTCACAGTGCCAGGGACTCGAGTTTGATTCCAGCCTTGGGTGACTATCTGTGTGGAATTTGCACATTCTCCCTGTGTCTGTGTGGGTTTCTCTGGGTGCTGTGGCTTCCTCCCACAGTCCAAAGATGTGCACATCAGGTGAATTGACTATGCTCAATTACCCATAGTGTTAGGTGCATTAGTCAGAGGGAAATGGTTCTGGGTGGGTTACTCCTCAGAGGATCAGTGTGGACTTGTTGGCCTGAAGGACCTGTTTCCACCCTGTAGGGAGTCTAATCCAATCAGTCCATGTCAATCATGTTCCCAAACTAAATTAGTCCCATCTGTCTGTGCTTGGCCCATAAACCTCCAAACATTTTTATTCACCAACTTATTCAAATCTTTTAAACATTCTGACTGTACCTGCAACCACCACCTTTTCTCTGGCAGTTCATTCCACACACTCTGTGTAACAAAAGGAAAAGTTGCTTCGAAATCTTATTACCATTTTCCAAAGCAATGAAGTTAAAAACTGCTGCTGTCCATAACATGCAGCCAATTAGCTGAGACCCTTTTAGCCCTGCTGGTATAGATCAATTTCACCCCTCAGAATGTTTTGGGGCAGGGAAGGCACTGCGTTGCAGTTTTATGATGGATGGAAAAACATTGTTCAATTCTGTACAATGTGGTGAGGTAAATGACAGGAAATGCGGCATGCACTTGGTGCATTTTCTAACTGAAAAAACAAGTTCAGCCGATGTCTTGGAGATAGTTGAAAAATAAGTGGTCAGATTCCACAGCAGTATGTTGAAGAGAAGCGTGTGACTTGTCATTTGTGCTCTCACTGAATAATTTTCCTTAGCTTATTCATTTTCTGAAAAGCTGCTAGAAAGACTGTCTCCCATGACCATTCTTAGTGGAAAGGGATGACCTTCTTTGAGCAACAGATGCAGCGTTATTTTTGTCCATTTGAACCAAGAACCAGTAACAACCCACTGATGAGGTTCATTCTCCATTCCTGAGCAAGCTATTCCAGCCTACGTTGTCAGATTCCCAGTGACTAACTCACCACAGGTAACTGTTGTAGCACCAATAATGAAAAAGAAGACAAATCGGTAATTTGCATCTTGTCAACATGTTAATGCTCAGTTTTTCTACTTTTTCACTTGTGAACAGCCTCTGACCTAATGTGACATGTTGCAATGCTTTACTGACTCAGTAATTGCACTCTGCTCTGCTCTAATGTAGAGGAATCTCGTTCCTTTCAACAGGACCATGTTTCCTGACTAAACTGATGCTTTTTGCTGAGCTCATAAGTTAATTCAGATCAATTTTGAAAGAAGAAACAGTCCTCAGTGAATGAATTTGAAAGTGTTTTTCTTGTTCTGCCCCCCGCACATCATTAATTATACTGGGCCAGTTGCTGCTATTGTTCTGTAAATTCATAGTCAATGCAAATTTGCTACACCACTATAAATGGGGCATTGCATTCAGCAAGCGATCCTAGCCAAATTCGAGCTTTTGCCAAACATGCACTGGTACTGCCATCTGCGTTGATTCTGGTGCTAATTAAGTTACCAGTTTAATTATCACAGAAAGGAAATTTCCTAAACAAAGATGTCCAGTAGTCGTCATTTATTTGGCTACTTAAATCTTTAAACTCTGAATATTTCCAGCAGGAGAGGCTGCATTTCTACATGTGTAAAATTGTATTCAATCCTGGGAACTACAAAGTCAAAAGATTGCCAACAGAAGTAGAATTTAATTGTTGAACTCCTGCAGTAATCTCTTGTCTGCCCTTGAACTAGTAAATAGCAAGTGTATTCCTAGAAGCAGTCCTCAGGAGGATCATGGTAGTTTGCTGTAAAGTATCAAAGTTCGCTGTTGGAAGCAGTTTATATATTGTTGATCTGAACTTGACAATGGAAAGGGAGCCGCCCACCCTGGAACTGCTTCAACAGCATTTTATAGTAAATTGGTTCTATTGAAACAATCACTAGCTTCAGCCACCTTTAAATATAAGTTTCTGTTTTGTCAGTATAAAGTAGGTTGAACTAGTGTCACAATTTTGAGGCTAAGTGATAAAGTAAAAAAGTCAGAACATGCTTCTTTTTCCCAATTATCAGGTGATCTGCGGATCATTTCTGAGTCAAAAGGTTGTTGGCTCAAGTTTCACTCCTGAAATTTAAACGTAACATCGAGGACAACATACCAGCATAGTACTGGATTAATACTGCACTGTTAGAAATGCCAGCTTTTGGATGTGAAATTAAACTGAGCTCCTGTCAGTCCTCACAAGTGGATGTAAAAGATACCATGGTACTATTTTCAGCATTATCCTGTGCGAATGTTTACCCCTTAACCAATCTCACTGAAAGAAATGATTTGCTCATTGCACTTGGTGGGACCATATGGGTGCTGCCTATGTTTCCTATGTTGCAACATTGATTACAGCCAACTAGGTACTTCTGAACTATATAGAGAGTTGAGACATTGCTGCAGATATTACAGACCAGATGCTGCTATATCTTTTTATGACCCAAAGTTAAATTTCTTTTTTTCTGGAGGAATATCCCATCTCCTAAAACAGCTGTATAAAATACAATATTGAAGCTTTATTTCCTTCATGGTGCCAATTGTCATTTTCCAGCAGTTTCAATTTATCTGCATTCAATGTAGGTTAATATTTTTAAAAGGATAGATTTATGCAACGTACTAATTTTATTAGGTGGGAATGAGTGAAAACTGGCTAATCAATACATTTCTGTAATCTTATCACCATTCTTAAACAGTGAATGAATGAAATCATCAGCATATAGACTAAGTACTGTTTGATAATCAAACCGCAGAATGTACAATGGCTCAGACTTTAACTCAGCCCATTTGCAGGATAGCTGGCCCTAATTAGATTGGTTGCAGGGTGACAAACTGTTAATATAAGAAAGGAACACTTACAAAATGCTCCACAGAGTGGTTTGTGTAGAGGGAGAGGCAGAGGATGATATAGGAATGGTTGAGGAAGGGAAAGCAGAGCTTTGCGTTGGCTTTTGTCAAGCACTGGATCCTCATGCATTGGCTGCCAGACATTTCACAGAATGGGCCTCCCCCTGCTGATTGTCCGTTCAGTCCCAATTATTTGCCATCTCTTGCAGTCTGACTCTTTATGCTTCTTGTCTTCCTCACGGCTGACAGTGAGAAATCAGTGCATGTAGGCAAAACAGACAGGAAGCAAAGGCAGCAACACGAGAATCAGTTTATCACATTGCAGCCCTGAATGTTTGCAGCAGAAGGCATCTTGAAGAGTTGTATTAAGAATCACAAGACCAATGTACAAAATACAGAATAATCCTATGAAATAGGGGATGACTTGGCTCCTGACTTATTTGGCTACCAGCTTTATAGTCTGCCTCATTTAAAGTCTGGCAAATCCAAATGTGTCATTTTGACTTCCCAGGCAAATCAGGTTAAATCTCACTCTACATTTCTTCCTACACCACCTCACTGGGGATAATAATATCTGATTCATCTCCAATGTCAGTATCCAAAATATTGATTGCATGCCAACCTGAAAAAACATTGAAACAGCCAATATACCTTAATACAGATCAGGTGATGTGGAGAACAAAAAGGCAGAATTAATGTGCAATGTTATAAATTAAGCTGCGAGGCATTTGTTTAATATTTTCTTGTTTTTAGTTGCGAATCAAACATTGGCTTTCATTTGAAAGAGCCAAGTTTTGCTCTGATCAATGGAATCAGGATGGACTGAGAATCACAGCAGCTGGAAACGAGGTAGGATGTGGTCACATTGGGGTTCCACTCCATTAACTGTGAGATCAGGATGCTTAGTGTAGGGAGTAAGTGGTTAATTGTTCTTCCTTTCCCTTTGAAACTTGACAAGATAAGTGGAGGCAGATTGGAAGGATAGTGTTACTTGCTTAAATTTTCACCTCCACTACTGCCTCAACTCTTAAAGTTTGCTTGCAAAAGTTAAAGCTATATGGGAGAAAATGGGGATCACAAGGGATTTCAAGCTATAATCAGACCTATATTTCTTAAAAGTTTGAGTTCTTCTTGGGTCTTCTAGTAAATCCATCATTGGCAAGTTTGTACTGACGTTTTCAGCTGAACTGATTCCTCCAAACTAGAGAATGCCCAACCCAGTGAATATTCTGCAGTTAGCATCTATCCAGTATTATGCAAGTTGTTAGATTCAGAGAAATCTGCTGGAGTCTGGCGTGGATGTCACTAGGCTGTCACAAGTCCCACTTCACTGTGGTTATGGCACTGGAGTGGACCTTTAGGTCATCTCTTTCTAAAACCTTATAAACAGAGATTATAAATTACTGTTCAGCTTAGCAGCAGATGGAGTTTAATCATATATATATGGCATCTCTTTTCTTCAAAAGAGTGATTTTCTCATTTAAAATAAATGGATAAATGCCACTTTTCAATTAATGCACAGAAGAAGGTCACAGGAATACACAAATAATGTGTCAACCAATGTCATTAACAGGACATCTAGCTTTTGTAACTGTTTTAATCTTGCTGTAATTATCATGCAATTATTAAATCATTTAAGCTCCATTCTCATAAATGTGAAGGGTAGAATTTTGAACTTTCAGGTTGACTTGGCTGATAGGTCTAGCCTGTGCTATATATTCTATTATATTCTTATTGGTTATTGTTATGAACTTGAACCTGTCTTAAGTACCTTTGATATCAGAATCCAGCAAGCAATCTTGGGTTCCTTAATTGAATAGAAGTTGACTCAATGCCCTATATAATCTACTATGTTGTGGTAAGACCGAGGGATGAAAGAGTAGAACTGTCTTGTGATTTGATATAAAATGATGGAAAAGTTACAGCACAGAGAGAGGCCATTCAGCCCATGATGTTTGCTCTGGTTAAAGAAGCTAGCTGCCAATCTGATGTTTCTTTACAGCACCTGATCGTAGCCTTCCAATTTACAGCACTGAAAGTGCAGATCTTTTAGATTAGATTAAATTAGATTACTTACAGTGTGGAAACAGGCCCTTCAGCCCAATGAGTCCACACCGACCCTGCGAAGAGCAATCCACCAAGACCCATTCCCCTACATGTACCCCTTTACCTAACACTACGGGCAATTTAGCATGGCCAATTCACCTGATCTGCACATCTTTGGACTGAAGGAGGAAACCGGAGCACCCGGAGGAAACCCACGCAGACACAGGGAGAATGTGCAAACTCCACATAGATAGTTGCCTGAGGCGGGAATTGAACCCAGGTCTCTTGTAGTACAGCTCATAACATGCAAAAAGATAAGGTGATTGAACAGAGCAAGAAATACAAAGTTAGCTGCAGAGAAGGTTTGAAAATGATTTAACGATTTCTAAATGAATCCCCTGTAGTAATTGTAACAAAGTGAGCAAGGTGGACCTAATAGAGTATGCGTTCCCTATTTAGGGCTGTTAACCTGGTCCAGTCAGAGGTTCTATTCATGCTTGAGAGCTGGCCATGAGGGATCTGGATCCCTGCCAATGATCCTTCACCTGTAGATAAAGGGTGACTTAGTGACGGGAGCCTTGCCTCTGTGGAATTATTTCATTCCTGACATCCACAGCCCTCTGGGTGAAAAGGTCTTTACTCATGTCCTTTCTAACCCTTCTATCACCTTAAATCTGTGCCCCTGAAGTTGACCTCACTGCGAGGGGAATAGGTCTTCCCTGCTGAATCTATCCAATCTACTCATTAAACATGTTTAGCATAACCAGATTTCTTAGTCTGTTGGTTGACAAAATCAGCGCCAGGTGAGGAAAAATTTGGTTTGACATGGAAACAAATTCCTTCCATATTGAGATGAAACTTACAGAGTAATAGAAATGATCAGAATTATTTAGTTCAACAAATCCAGTGGAAGTAGTGAACTCTTTAGAGTCCAGATTGTTCTGAGATTAGAAAAAAGTGTTGAGCAGTTCTTTGGGGACAGTTACTTTAATGTTGCACTTTGTACTGAGTGAGCATGCCATGGAAAAAGAAATATTCTATTCTGGAAACTGAATAGAAGCTCTATACAGTCCATGATGTAAGTTCACACAAATGTCTGCAGCTTTCTCTATTCACTGTTTTTTGAACAAGTGCCACACAGAATGCGTTTTTAAAAAGGATTGCACCTAACTAGCTGTTTCAAACATGCCATTCTGGAATAAAAGAAAGCTGAAAAACACAAATGTTTTACAAATAGCCTAGTGGGGAAAGTCAGAAAATTGATATTTGTCTTAAGCTAAGGAATTATTATAACATGTTATATAGCACAGAAGGAAGTTATTTAGTCCATTGTATCCATGTTGGCCAAAAAAGAGCTAGTCATTCTTATCCAATTTCCCACCTTTTGGCCCACATCTTTGTAGTTTAAGCCATTGCAGTTGAAGTATTCCTAAGATACAACAAGGTAGTCAGTTTCAGATTTCCACAGTTTTGCTTCAGTTTTACTAATATTGCAGACTAATATTCCTAATTAGCCCACATTCACAAATAAAGTTAAACACGTGACAGGGCTTAGATGACCTGATGTTGGTTGAGAGGTAAATATTGGCTAGAACATCGGGGTTAACCTCCTTGCCCTGCTTAGAATTGTACAGAGGTATCTTTTACATTCACTTGAATAGGAAGATTCACAGAGACATAGATTCATACAGTGCAGAAAAGACTCTTCGGCTCATTGAATCTACACCAACAATAAGCACCACTAAAGGTGTCCTAATCCCAGTTTTCTGCATTTGTCCCATGTCCTTGAATGTTATGATGTTTGAGCTGCTCATCCAAATATTTTTTCAAAGGGTGCAAGGTTTCCAGCCTCCACTACCTTCTCAGGCAGTGCATTCCAGATTCCCACCTCCTGCTGAGTGAAAATGTTTTTTCCCAAATCCTCGCAGAAACTCCTGCCCCAGTACCCTAAAGCTGTGCCCCGTTTTGATTGCCCCCTCACCTAAGGGGAACAGCTGCCCTCTATTCACCCTGTCCATACTTCTCATAATCTTGTATTCCTCAATCATGTCCCCCCTCACTCTTCGCTGCTCTAAAGAAAACAATCTGAACCGACCTGATCTTTCCTTATAGCTTAATTTCTCCATCCCAGGCAACATCCTGGCGAACCTCTACTGGACTCCCTCTAGCACTATCATATCCTTCCTTTAGTGAGGTGACCAGAATTGCATACAGTACTCCAGCTGTAGCCTTCCCAACTGTATAACTCCAACTTAACCTCCTTGCTCTATGGCTCGACTGATGATAGCAAGTGTCCCTTGTGCAGCCTTAACTATCCTATTCACATGCTCTGCTGATTTCAGGATGTGTGAATACTTACCCCAAGTTGCTTCTGTTCCTCTGAGCTACCCAGTTTCCTGCTATTCCTTAGATATTCCCTCATTTTGTTTCTTCTTCAAAAGTGCATCACCTTATACTTGTCAGGGTTAAATACCCATCTGCCACTTGTCTGCTCATCTGTCAACCCACCAATATCTTCCTGTAAACTGCAACCATCTTCTTTGCTATTATCCAATTCTAGGGTCATCTGCTAATTTGCATAATACTTCCCCCCTCAATTTCATCCATATCATTTATATATACAACAAACAATAAGCACCCCAGTTTCTGATCTTTATGGTATACCACTGGACACGGGCCTCCAGTCACTGAAATAGCCTTCTACCATTACCCTTTGTATCCTATTATAAGCCAGTTTCTGATCCATCTCACCATGCTTTCCTTAAGTCCATGTGCTTTAACCTTCTTGAATTAGGGTCCCATGTGGGACCTTGTCAAAACCTTTGCTAAAATCCAAATAAGCCACATCACCTAAACTTCCCTTATCTCCACACTTGATCACATCTTCAAAAAATTTGAAGAAATTTGTCCGGCATGA
This sequence comes from Chiloscyllium punctatum, assembly GCF_047496795.1. NCBI lineage: Eukaryota > Metazoa > Chordata > Chondrichthyes > Orectolobiformes > Hemiscylliidae > Chiloscyllium > Chiloscyllium punctatum. The sequence goes on from NC_092782.1 coordinate 29,327,435, forward strand.
CCTCCCTCTGACAAAGCCACACTGACCATCCCTCATGAACCAATGCCTTTCCAAGTGGGGATTAATTCACTCTTTCAGAATTTTCTCTGATAATTTCCTTACCACTGATGTGAGACTTAGTGGTCTAAAATTTCCTGACAATTCTACCACCCTTATTGAAAAGTGGAACCACATTAGCCATCCTCCAGTCCTCTGGCACTTCACTTGTGGCCACAGAGGAATTAAAATCCCCAAACCTTTATTTTAGTACAATCTACCTTCCTCCAATCCAAAGCCATCTTTTGCAGGCAATTTGTTTCCTTGTCCAGGATAAATTTGTACCATACTGTGCTGTGGCTGCTATCACTAAAATTCTCCCCCACTGCCTCATTGAACACTGGTCTGGCTTCTTTCCCCAGAACCAGATCCAACTGTGTGTTGTCCCTTGTTGGGCCTTCTACATATTGAAAAAAAAAACTCCCTTGGATACATTTCAAGAAATTCACTTCTTCTAAACTCTCAACCTTATGACTATCTCAATTTTTTGGGAAAGTTGAAATACACTAGTATAATCACCCAATTACTTTTCTTATATACATTGTGAACTATCTGTATATTTGTTCTTCTATTTCACATTGACTCTTTGGGGGCCTATAATGCACGCCCAGTAAAGTGGCTGCTCCCTTAACATTCCTAAGTTCTACCCACAAAGCCTCCTTTGAGGACCCTTCCAAGATATCATCTTTTCTTATTGCAGTAATTAACTCCTTAATTAATAATGCTACATCATAACCCTTTTTACACCCTCCTCTGTATTGCCTGAAGATCCTATACCCTGGAATGTTGAGTTGCCAGTCCAGCCTTTCCCTCAACAATATTTCTATGATGGTAACGATATCATACTTGCATGTATCAATCCATGCCATTAACTCAACAAAGATGGGACATCAGTTTGATGTTTGCAACTTCCCTTCCACCAATTACTTGAAATCAAAGCCTCCTCTGGTTATTGCCATCTCTATTAATTAAAATAGGTCCTTCCTATCCACCCTATCTAAGTCCCTCATATACAGTACTTGTGTTAGATGCTTTGTTCAAGGAAGCCTTAGTTAGTGAACATAACCACCTGGTACAACTAGTAGGTTATTTGTATATTACTCTGGATGATACATGTTTTAAATTCAGTCTCAGCATATACTGTACTGTACTGTAACATTTACAGATTATTGACCTTACATTAACAGAAAAGTGCAGGGTAGAAGTACTGGATGGAGAGCATTTACTGACAGGCTGCTGGCCTATTGGGCAAGCAACCCCTCAGCACTGTGCTACAGCCAAGGTTTGGGACATGAGTGGATTACATTGGGAAAATTCTCTTGAGGTGGGGAAGGGGGGATTGTAGGGAGAGGGAGTAGGTTGGGTGAGCTACATTCTTCTGCATGGGAGAGAGGGTGGAGGGCTGTTGGAGGGTCTGCATTTGAGAAAATGGTAATTTGTTGAATGGCGGGGTGGATGGGAGGTACACTTGTTGGTCTTGGAGGAAACATTGCTGTTTCTTCTGTCCAGGTCCAGCCTTTCATTCTCTGGTTTGGTGAACTTTGGGATTTTCAGATATTTTTCTTTTAAACACAAAGCAACCTATTTTTGGGCATGAAAATTATGTACCCCTACCCCGTGCATTTAATTGAAATCACAGTGGGTTACATGGATTAATGAATTTTTTAAAAATTAAAAAGTCTTTTTTCAGAAAATGGGTGCTTTGTTGATGAGTAGCTGTTGGGATGAATACGCGGACATAGGGGAGAGCAAGATTGTACTTTGTTTGCGATGTTTTCCTAAAGTTGACTGTTCAGTGCTTCAGTTCATACATGTGAACTATTGACTTTAGGAAAGTGACAAGCATTCATTAACTTTGCTCTCAGAGTGGACCTTGTAGCTTCAGTCAAGGAAATGGGAGAAAATTGGAGCAAAATTCGGTTTTGGAAAGCCCTGTAATTGTGTGACTGTGGTTATGGGAGGGAAATAGCTATGACAGAATACATTTTCTTGAAAGGTTCTAATTAATTTATAGATTTCTGTCAGTCGCTTAAGAGGGTTTGATATGGTTCCTTTGCAAGATGTTGTGGGAACAGTACTTTATTTATTTTCAATGACAGAGGCATCGTTTTCAGTTTAATTTTCACTGTCTTTTTTTTAGACAACTCTTCCATTAGATCTGCTTGAGACTTTGGGTTGTCACTCCACCCAAGTGCAATGATAATCATCTGTCTTTGTTGCCTCTTTAGTTTTCTGACTTCTGCACAAAATGAGGCACAAAAGATAAATAGCAATGTGTTACAGCTTAGCTAAGCTGACTGATGAAGCAGCACCACAGAATGCTATGAAATCCATTCACTTATCCTGCAATGTTGACAGCTGGACACAAAGATTGGCGTGTAAGCATTGGATGGCTTTCATCATTATTCCTCCCCCTCAAAACAACGGAGACTTCATGATTGCAAAAAATGAGCATGCAAAATTGAGGTTTTTTTTGGAGAACTTTTGATTAGGTGACATTTTTAAGTTCAAATCTCTACAATTGGTAAAATTAATTTCAGTCAGTTGTTTGGCTGTTTTTTTAAAGCACAGTTTGATCAATTCCAACTTTTAGGTCCTTTGAATCTTTGAGGCTGGCAATTGTTCAACTTTCTGTGTTTGAAAGCTAGCAGTCCCTCTCTTACTGATATACACATATATCGGAGCTGATGTAAAATCTGTTTTCTTTGTTAAAAATTATACATGGGTTTATATTTCCTGGGGCCATCCAGCTTTCAAAGGGGCAAAAAAAAGATGAAAAGTTGCCTGTCTGCATCAGATAGAACTGTGGTGTTGCTGCAACCAAACGTATGAAAATGTAAACTTCCCAACATAATCACAGCTGTCTATCTCAACCCTCTATTGTAACTATGTAATGCCATGTGTTTACACAGTGGGCATGTGACAATTAAAACCTTTGTTGAATCATTTTCCATTATGTTGTCACACATGGCAGTTCCCAGTTTGTTTTCGACACAGATGGTGAAGGGTTTCTGAAATATTAAAAATGTAATGAATAACGAGGTAATCAAGAAGTATTTAATACAAGTGTACATGTAGCGTTCAAAGTTACCCTTTTGTCCTTTTTATTGTGTGAAAAGTAGTCAAAATGCAATGAGTCTCAATCTTGTGTCAAATATCTCTGTATATAAGAAATAGATTTTCTACAAGTTGTTTGTTAACTTTGATTACAAGTGAAGAGAATGTGGCTAGTAATTAAATGTATGCAGTGTGGGTGGGAGTGCCGTTTGTTTCTGATTGAAGAAACCTGCAAATCCGCCTACTCCCAATCTGGTGATGAAGATAAATTAAGGCTAATCTGATATGATCAGAAACTCGACAGGATAGGGCAAACAATGTTATTACACTATTTGTTGGACAATGTTATTCCACTGTTTATTGGTCATTGCTTCCCTTATGAAACGACAAAACATCACATGTTGATAGTCCTTGTCTGAATTGTACAACCACAAAAACATAGTTTAGCTACATAAACCCAGAAAGAAAATATTGAGGAGAGAGAAACAAGAGTTAATGGTCAGAAGCTTCAGCCCCCTCTAGTGGCATGTTTGGAGTCTGGAAGCCTTGTGGTTGGGTAGGAGAGTGATAGGTGAGTTCTCTGTCTCCTTCCTGCCTCTACTGATTAAATCTGTGGCAGGAAAGCCCGTGGTCGACCTTGCTGCCCTCCCTCCACTTGATAGCTTTGTGGACAACTGATGACCTTTCAAGATCCTTATTCCTAGTTTAGGAATAGTTTGACCTGTTACCATACCGAGAATGCTACTGGCAACCTGGATAACCTGTTTGTGTCATTTCCTGCAGTGAAGACTGGGGAAGAAGGCAGCTCCTTCTTCAAAGCCAATCCATGCCTGATCAAGGCACCCAACATTGGGAAGTGTGGAGGGATCCTTGACAGCCATCTTTGCACCTTTACTGCCAATCCCTCTTCATCTACCTACCCCACAACCTGAACTCAACAAATTGGGCGGCACAGTGGCACAGTGGTTAGCACTGCTGCCTCACAGCGCCAGAGACCCGGGTTCCATTCCCGCCTCAGGTGACTGGCTGTGTGGAGTTTGCATGTTCTCCCTGTGTCTGCGTGGGTTTCCTCCGGGTGCTCTGGTTTCCTCCCACAGTCCACAGATGTGCAGGTCAGGTGAATTGGCCATGCTAAATTGCCTGTAGTGTTAGGTTAGGGGTATGGGTGGGTTGCGCTTCGGTGGGGCGGTGTGGACTTGTTGGGCCGAAGGGCCTGTTTCCACACTGTAAGTAATCAAATCTAAAAAATACCCATCAGGAGTAATATTCAGCAAATACAGGGACCAAGAGAATTTCTTATGATAATATAGTGAAAGGTCTTTTGAAATCTTGGTGCTAATGGCTCCACAGCTACCTTGTTTAACCCACACTGTATTTGGATGAAAGTGTCATCAAGGCAATCCCATTAACTGAGGTGGACTCAACCTGACAACCCAATCATATGAATCCAGCTCAATTAATTATACATCACTGCTATCAGCATGGAGAGTGAACATATGAAAGTAGGTACAAACCTTGAAAATGCTGAAACTGATGTAAACTAACAGTTCACTGTGTATTGAATTTTTTTGGGAAAAATCATCTCTTTAATTATCTAGCTTTGACTTCTTTTCTCAGTCTGCTGGTAACACCAGAACAGAATACGGCATAAGCAGCTATTGTCTAAGCTAATGCCTGCCTCTGAACTCAATCTCTCTCAAAAGTTAGATGAGTGAAAATAGTCCTCTATTTTGCATGCAAAGTGAACAACATCCCAGTTCACAATCTTTGCATCTTTGATTGCAATTCAGCTGTGTCTCAGGCCATGAAAAAAGGGCTTTAATGTGCAGTCAACTAAAAGAGTCTTCTCTGGACATTGATTTCTATGATTTTGGTTCATGTGAAATAATATCAATATCTTTGATTTTAAATAATTTATGATTTCTTTCCTCATTTTTCTGTTTTCCTTGGAGGGGAGGGTGGATTTGGTGGTGGCGTGTCTGTGCGTGTGTTCGTTCTGAATCATTCTGCCAGGTTGTGAGTGCATTCCTACACCCTACTCTGGCTTAACCTTAACAGCCTGTCTATGGGTACTTTCTACATTGGGCTTCATTATCTGGATTTGGGGAACTACATCACTATCTATTGTTAAAATGGAAAAGTGAATGAGAAACAAAATTAAAACTATCCGTGTTACAGACAAAAGAGGAAAACGGTAAAATTACTTCAATTCACCTCTCCCTTTTGATCAGTGCTGTGGATCAGTGATCTTTCATAAGAATCAGACAAAGTTTGTCTACATTTGGAAAGGTTTACAAATGGAAATAGCACAAATAAATGAAATATGTAGGAATAATTTGATATTAACTCAAGAGAAGTGAGTACAAAGGACTTTCATGTATATACCATGAAACAAGTAACGACTGTTGTATTAAGAAGTCGGTTTTATTGTCACATGTACTCAAGTACAGGGATACAGGAGGACAGTGAAAAATATGCAAAGTTGCCATCCCGGTACAATTTAAGCTACAAACTATGTAGGTACAAAATCTTAAGTGCAAGAAGAAAAATAAAGAAATAAATTAAAAGTGCAACACTTTTAATAACACTTTTACATTCTTGGCATAATGTAATAAATATAGAAATAAAAGTTGTTTAAAATTATAGTCATTCTTCAGCCAGAGGTGTGCAGTGGCTTCAGGCTCGATTTCCACATGAGTGTCTGCACTCCCCACGAGGGATCGATCTTTCCCCTGCCCTGAGGGATCCCCGAGCCAACTACCATCGGGGCTCACCACCCACCTCTCCACCCACAGCCATCGGGACTCACCACCCACCTCTCCACCCACAGCCATCAGGGCTCACCACCCACCTCTCCACCCACAGCCAATGGGGCTCAAAACCCACCACTCCACCAACAGCCAATGGGCTCACCACCCACCTCTCCACCCAGAGCCATCGGGGCTCACCACCCACCTCTCCAACCACAGCCAATAGGGCCCAACACCCACCTCTCCAACCACAGCCAATGGGGCAATCTTTCCCCTGCCCTGAAGGATCCCCGAGCCAACTACCATCGGGACTCACCACCCACCTCTCCACCCACAGCCAATGGGGCTCACCACCCACCTCTCCACCCACAGCCAACAGGGTTCACCACCCATCTCTCCCCCCACATGCAACCGGGCTTACCACCCACCTCTCCACTCTCAGCCATTGGGGTTCCCCACCCACCTCTCCACCCACAGCCAACTGGGCTCACTACCCAACTCTCCACCCACACCGATCGGGGCTCACCACCCACCTCTCCACCCACAGCCAACAGGGCTCACCACCCACCACTCTACCCACAGCCAATGGGGCTCAACACCCACCTCTCCAACCAGAGCCATCGGGACTCACCACTCACCTCTCCACCCACATCCAATGGGGCTCCCCATCCACAGCCAATTGGGCTCACGACCCACCTCACCACCCACAGCAAACGGGACTCACCACCCACCTCTCCACCCACAGCCAATTGGGCTCACCACCCACCTCTCCACCCACAGCCAATGGGACTCATCACCCACCTCTCCACCACAGCCAACAGGGCTCTCTATCCAACTCTCTACCCACACCCATTGGGACTCAACACCAACTTCTCCACCCACAGCCAATGGGACTCACCAGCCACCTCTCCACCCACAGCCAACAGGGCTCACCACCCACCTCTCCACCCACAGCCAACAGGGCTCACCACCCATCTCTCCCCCCACAGGCAACCGGGCTTACCACCCACCACTCCACCCACAGCCATTGGGGCTCACCAGCCACCTCTCCAACCACAGCCAACAGGGCTCACTACCCAACTCTCCACCCACACCGATCCGGGCTCACCACCCACCTCTCCAACCACAGCCAATGGGGCTTACCACATACCTCTCTGCCCACAGCCAATGGGGCACACCACCCACCTCTCCACCCATAGTCATCAGGGCTCACCACCCACCTCTCCACCCACAGGCGACGGGGCTCATCACACACCTCTCCACCCACAGCCATCGGGTCTCACCAGCCATCTCTCCACCCACAGCCAACATGGCTCGCCACCCAACTCTCCACCCACAGAAAATGGGGCTCACCACTCACTCTCCACCCATAGCCAACGGGGCTCACCACACACCTCTCCTCTCACAGCCAATGGGGCTCACCACCCAACGCTCCACCAGAGCCAATGGGTCTCACTACCCACCTCTCCACCCACACCCATCGGGGGTCACCACCCATCTTTCCAACCACAGGCATTGGGGTTCACCACCCACAGCCAATGGGGCTCACCACCCACCTCTCCACCTACACCCATCAGGGCTCACAACGCACCTTCACTGACTGCCATTGGGATAATATACAATAGGTGCAGGAGTATTTAAATTTACCACACAAATTTCCACCCACAGCCAATAGGGCTCACCACCCACCTTGCCACCCACAGCCAATGGGGCTAATCACCCACCTCTCCACCCACTGTCATTGGGGCTCACCACCCACGTCTGCATCACAGCAAATTGGGCTCACTACCCACCTCTCCACCCACAGCCATCGGGACTCACCACGCAAATCTCCACACACAGCCAATGGGGCTCACCACCCACCTTGCCACCCATAGCCATTGGGGATCACCATCCACCTCTCCATCCACAACCAATGGGGCTCACCACCCACCTCTGCATGCACAGCCTTCGGGGCTCACCACCCACCTCTCCACCCACTTCCAACAGGGCTCATCACCCACCTCTCCACCCACAGCCAATGGGCCTCACCACCCACCTTTCCACCCACAGCCAGTGGGCCCCACAACCCACAGCCATCGGGGCTCACCACACACCTCTCCACCCACAGCCAATGGGGCTAACCACCCACCTCTACACCCACAGTCATTGGGGCTCACCACCCACAGGCATCGGTGCTCACCACCCATCTCTCCACTCAGTGAATGGGTTTCACCACCCACCTCTCGACGCACAGCCATCGGGGTTCACCGCCCACCTCTCCACTCAGCCAATGGGACTCACCACCCACTACCCCACCAAAGCCAACGGGACTCACCACCCACCTCTCCATCCACAGCCAATGAGGCTCACCACCCACCTCTCCACCCACAGCCAACAGGGCTCACCACCCAACCCTCCACCCACAGCCAATGGGCCTCACCACCCACTTCTCCATCTACACCCATCAGGGCTCACAACACACCTTCACTGACTGCCATTGGGATAATATGCAATAGGTGCAAGAGTATGCCGTTCTACCCTTTGAGCCTGCACCACCATTCAATATGATCATGGCTGATTATCCCTAATCAGTATCCTGTTCTTGCCTTATCTCTATACCTTAATTCCACTATCCTTGAGAGCTCTATCCAACTCTTTTTTAAATTAATCCAGAGACTGGGCCTCCACTGCCCTCTGGGCAGAGCATTCCACACAGCCACCACTCTCTGGGTGAAGAGGTTTCTCCTCATCTCTGTCCTCAATGGTCTACCCCATATTTTTAAGCTGTGTCCTCTGGTTCGGCACTCACCCATCAGCTGAAACATGTTTCCTGCCTCCAGAGTGTCCAATTCTTTAATAATCTTATATGTCTCAATCAGATCCCCTCTCAGTCTTCTAAACTCAAGGGTATACAAGCCCAGTCACTCCAGTCTATCAGCGTAAGGTAGTCCCGCCATTCCAGGAATTGACCTCGTGAACCTACGCTGCACTCCCTCAATAGCCAGAATGTTTTTCCTCAAATTTGGAGACCAGAGCTGCACACAATACTCTAGGTGTGGTCTCACCAGGGCCCTGTACAGCTGCAGAAGAACCTCTTTGCTTCTATACTCAATCCCTCTTGTTATGAAGGCCAGCATGCTATTAGCCTTTTTCACTACCTGCTGTACCTGCATACTTACCTTCATTGACTGGTGTACAAGAACACCCAGATCTCTCTGTACTGCCCCTTTACCTAAATTGATTCCATTTAGGTAGTAATCTGCCTTCCTGTCCTGCCACCAAAGTGGAAACCGTATATTTATCCACTTTAAACTGCATCTGCCATGCATCTGACCACTCACCTAACCTGTCCAGGCCACCCTGTAATCTCCGAACATCCTTATCATATTTCACTCTGCCACCCAGCTTAATATCATCAGCAAATTTGCTAATGTTATTGCTAATACTATCTTCTATATCATTAATATATATTGTAAAAATCTGCGGTCCCAGTACTGATCCCTGCGGTACCCCACTGGTCACCGCCTGACATTCTGAAATGGAGCCGTTTATCACTACTCTTTGTTTCCTATCAGCCAACCAACTTTCAATCCAAGTTAGTACTTTGCCCCCAATACCATACGCTCTAATTTTGCTGACTAACCTCCTATGTGGGACTTTATCAAAAGCTTTCTGAAAGTCCAGGTACACTACATCTACTGGATCTCCCTCGTCCATCTTCAGAGTTACATCCTCAAAAAATTCCAGAAGATTAGTCAAGCATGATTTTCCCTTCATAAATCCATGCTGACTCTGACCTATCCTGTTACTACTATCCAGATGTGTCATAATTTCATCCTTTATAATAGACTCCAGCATCTTTCCCACCACTGAGGTGAGACTAACTGGTCTATAATTTCCTGTTTTCTCTCTCCCACCTTTCTTAAAAAGTGGTACAACATTAGCCACCCTCCAATCCGCAGGAACTGATCCCGAATCTATCGAACTCTGGAAAATAATCACCAACGCGTCCACAATTTCTCGAGCCACCTCCTTCAGTACCCTGGGATGTAGACCATCAGGCTCCAGGGACTTATCAACCTCAGACCTAACAGTCTCTCCAACACCAATTCCTGGCAAATATAAATTCCCTTAAGTTCGGGTCCTTCAGCCACTGTTACCTCAGGGACATCGCTTGTGTCTTTCCCAGTGAACGCAGATCTGAAGTACCAATTCAATTCTTCTGCCATTTCTTTGTTCCCCGTAACATATTCCCGTTTCTGTCTTCAAGGGCCCAATTTTAGTCTTACCCACTTTTTTGCCTTTCACATACCTAAAAAAGCTTTTACTATCCTCCTTTATATTTTTGGCCAGTTTACCTTCGTACCTCATTTTTTCTCTGCGTATTTCCTTCTTTGTAATCCTCCATTGTTCTTTAAAAGCTTCCCAGTCCTCCATTTTCCCACTTATCTTTGCTATGTTATGCTTTTTCTCTTTTAACTTTATACGTTTCTTAACTTCCCTCATCAGCTACAGCCACCCATGCCTCCTCCTAGGATCTTTCTTCTTTTTTGGAATGAACTGATACTGCAACTTCTGCGTTATACACAGAAATATCCACCATTGTTCCTCCACTGTCATCCCTGCTAAGGTATTGCATCATTGAACTTTGGCCAGCTCCTCCCTCATGGCTCCATAGTTCCCCTTATTCAACAGAAATATTGTCACTTCCGATTGTATCCTCTCCCTCTCAAATTGCAGATTGAAGCTTAATGTATTATGGTCACTACTTCCCAATGGCTCATAGAACATAGAACATAGAACATTACAGCGCAGTACAGGCCCTTCGGCCCTCGATGTTGCGCCGATCAAAGCACACCTAACCTACACTAAGCCACTATCCTCCATATACCTATCCAATGCCCGCTTAAATACCCATAAAGAGGGAGAGTCCACTACTGCTACTGGCAGGGCATTCCATGAACTTACGACTCGCTGAGTGAAGAACCTACCCCTAACATCAGTCCTATATCTACCCCCCCTTAATTTAAAGCTATGCCCCCTTGTAATAGCTGACTCCATACGTGGAAAAAGGTTCTCACTGTCAACCCTATCTAACCCCCTAATCATCTTGTACACCTCTATCAAGTCACCCCAAACCTTCTTTTCTCCAATGAAAACAACCCCAAGTGCCTCAGCCTTTCCTCATAGGATCTTCCTACCATACCAGGCAACATCCTGGTAAACTTCCTCTGCACCCGTTCCAGTGCCTCCACATCCTTCCTATAGTATGGCGACCAAAACTGCACACAATATTCCAGATGCAGCCGCACCAGAGTCTTATACAACTGCAGCATGACCTCAGGACTCCGGAACTCAATTCCTCTACCAATGAAAGCCAGTACGCCATATGCCTTCTTCACTGCACTATTTACCTGGGTGGCAACTTTCAGAGATCTGTGTACATGGACACCAAGATCCCTCTGCTCTTCCACACTACCAAGTATACTTTGGTATACTTCACTTTGAGGTCCCTGATCAATTCTGGTTCGTTACACAATACCAGATCCAGAATTGCCTTCTCTCTGGTAGGCTCCAGTACCAGCTGTTCTAAGAATCCACCTCGGAGGCACTCCACAAAGTCTCTTTCTTGAGGTCCAATACCATCCTGATTCTCCCAGTTTACCTGCATGTTGAAATCCCCCATAACAACTGTTGTAACATCTTTGCGACAGGCCAATTTCAGCTCCTGATTCAACCTACATCCGACATCCAGACTACTGTTTGGGGACCTGTAGATAACTCCCAAGAGGGTCTTTTTACCCTTAGTATTTCTCAGCTCTATCCACACTGACTCTACATCCCCTGATTCTAGGTCTCCCCGCGCAAGGGACTGAATATCATCCCTTACCAACATGTCCACCCCACCCCCTCTGCTCGTCAGTCTGTCCTTATGATAGCACGTGTAGCCTTGAATGTTCATTTCCCAGGCCCTGTCCACTTGAAGCCACGTCTCAGTTATCCCCACAATATCGTATCTGCCAATTTCCAAAAGAGCCTCAAGCTCATCCATCTTATTTCTAATGCTTCGTGCATTCATGTATAGTATTTTTAATTTGTTACTGCACTTACCCTTCCCATCAACTCCTATTTCACCCAACCTTACAGCATGATCCCTCTTTGAGTTTTCTGCCTCATTGATACAGTTGTCTGTCTTGACTTCCCTTGTTCTACCTTTCCCTTCAATTTCCTTCTTAAACATCCAGTTTGTCCTCTCCCACCCCCCCCCACCCCGGTACTGAGTTTAAACGTAGCTGTGTTGCGGTAGCAAACCTGCCTGCCAGAATGCTGGTCCCTAACCTATTAAGGTGCAAACCGTCTCTCTTGTATAATTTATGTTTACCACAAAACATACCCCAGTGATCCAAGAATTTAAATCCAGTTCCCCAGCCACACGTTCAAGTCCATTATCTCCCTGTTTCTGGCCTCACCAGCCCGAGGAACTGGAAGCAAACCAGAGATAACCACCTGGACGTCCTGCTTTTCAACCTTCTTCCTAGTTCTCCGAAGTCTCGCTGTAGCATGTTCCTCCTCTTCTTCCCGACCTCATTTGTGCCGACATGTACCATCACCTCTGGCTCTTCACCTTCATCCTTGAGGATTTCCTGCACTCTGTGATGTCTTTAACCCTGGCACCAGGAAGGCAACACACCATCCTTAAGTCCCGTCTGCTGCCACAAAAACCCCGGTCAGTTCCTCGCACTATGGAGTCCCCTATTACCAGGGCTCTGTGCGATGTCTGACTCTTCTGCTCTGCCTCCGCGCCAACCTTTGATTGACAGACCTGGCTGCCTCACGGACTGGCAGTGTCATCTGTCTCTACTGTTTCCAAAAGATTCAACTTGTTCCTGACAGGTACTTCCCCCAGGGTCTCTTGCACCTGTCTCCTCTATGCTTTTCTCATTGTCTGCTCTCTTCTACTCTCTTCTGGTATGGTTGGTGTAATAACCTCGTTGAAGGTCTTGTCCAGAAAGATCTCGTTCTCTCGGATGAGACTAAGATCCTCGAGTTCTTTCATCAATGCTACAATATGCCCTGTCAGTAGCTGAACGTGCACACACTTTCCACACTTATATGAGCCAGACACACCAGAGTCATTGACCCCCCACATCAAGCACATAGCACACTGAACCAGCTTGGCAGTCATGTCTTCACCCTCTTCAACTGTGGTGTAATCACTCCACTCCTTGTCAAAGACTCTTGAGCTAAAGCCTCACTCTTCAATCCACAAGAACTTCCTTGGACCCTCTTTTTGTAGACTTTTAATTTAGGTTAGAGGAGGAGGGAGGGAGGGAGGCCCTACTTTGTAGGACCTGGGGTTTAGAACACACCCACTCAAATAACAATCACTTACCTTCCCGACCGGCTTTGTGCTCTGCCTTCACTTCCGCCCAGCTCACGCAGCTCTCTGATGCAAAATGGGTAACCACCCACCTCTCCACTGACTGTCATCAGGGCTCACCACCTGCCTCTCCACTCACTGCCAGCGTGGCTCACCACCCACCTCTCCACCGCCTGCCATTCAGACTCACCACACACCTCTCCAAAGCCATCAGGACTCACCACCCATCTCTCCACTGACAGCCATTGGGGCTCACCACCCACCTCTCCACTCCTGCCATTGGAATCTCACCACCCACCTCTCCACCCATGGCCTTCAGGAGTCATCACCCACCTCTCCACTGACTGCCATTCGGGCTCACCACACACCTCTCCACCCAAAGCCAATTGGGCTCACCACCCACCTCTCCAAGCACAGCCAATGGAGCTCAACAACCATCTCCCCACCCACAGCCATTGGGTCTCACTACCCACCTCACCGCCCACAGCCATCGGGGCTCACCACCCATCTCTCCACCCACGGCCTGAGGGATTCCCAAGCCAACTACCATCGGGACTCACCACCCACCTTTCTATCCACAGCCATTGGGACTCACCACCCACCTCTCCATCCAGAGCCAACGGGGCTCACCACCCATCTCTCCACCATAGCCAACAGGGCTCATGACCCACATCTCCACCCTCAGCCATCAGGAGTCACCACCCACCTCTCTACCCACAGCCAATGGGGCTCACCACCCACCTCTCCACTGACTGTCATTGGGGCTCACCACCCACCTCTCCACTGACTGTCATTGGGGCTCACCACCCACCTCTCGGCCTAAAGCCAATAGGGCTCACCACCCACCTCTCTACCCACAACCATCGGACTCACCGCCCACCTCCCCACCCACTGCCATTGGGGCTCACCACCCACTTTTCCACCCACAACCATCGGACTCACTGCCCACCTCTCCACCCACTGCCATTGGGGCTCACCACCCATCTCTCCTCCAATTGCAGTTGGGGCTCCCCAGCTGCGTCGTTGCTGACTGCCAAAGCCCCAGCCATTGCCATCACCGCCCAAGTCTCAATGACCGAGCTCCCTGGAGAAGGTAAGTAGAGAAGAAGATAACCAATAAAACTTAACAAAAAACGAGAAAGGAAGAAAAGCGGTCAGAGCAGTTGAGATTCAGCACAGGACCCTCCTCTGCTGCCATTGGTAATTGGTTGAAAGGTTATGGAGAGAAGGTAGAGAAACGGGAGTAAGGAGCATATCAGCCATGATCAAATGACAGAACAGACCCAATGGGCTGAATGGCCTAATTCTGGTCTTCCATTTTCTGAACTTATGAAAAGACTGTTGTATTGCTACCTGTAAAAACCATTAAAATTTGCTTTCATATCTCAGCAAATATCCATTAGGAACATTTTTCTGAAAGGACGAGGATCACAAGAATTTCTTGTGATAATATAATGAGAAGTCTTGAAATCCGAGAACCTTTCATATTTTCTAGAATACAGTAGCACTGTTCTCTTCTGGGTTCATAGAATGAGTAGCATTCATCTTGGATAGAGCATAAATAAAATATCAGTCCACATTCTGAATTACTTCCATGTAGCCCTTGTTGCTAAAGAACTTGAACTTGATTTTGAGTCTTCCTACAAATGAGTCAATATATAGGCCAGCCCACTGAACTTTCAGATACAAAAAAATCAAACAGCCCAAAGGAATTTTGCCACTCTTTGAAGAATGGATCTTTGGTTTGAGGGGCTGCAGTTTGGACATTGCTCAATTTGGGGGAAGGAGAGATGAAATGCTTTTTATTACTTTATACCTCATAACACAGTGCCTGGTCAGCTGGAATCAGCTGCTCTTCATTGGATAGTATTGGTGCATCATTTCACTTTGGGTACTAACTGACAATGTAGAGACTTCTTCCATATCATCATTGCAGGCTGGGGAATATCAAACCCAACTCTCAGGCAGGGAAGAATTATGTGCTAGCTTTTCCGAATCATTCTGTCAGCTCTTTATGTTTCTCTATATTTATTTCATATTTCTGCACGTAGGAGCCCAGTAAAACTGCAATAACACTTCTCAGAGATGAATTATTTGGAATTTTAATTTCCAGAGGAATATTTATCATTGAGGTAAATGAAAATATATACTGAAGCATTTAGAATACAGTTACGTTATTTTGAAATATTGCATCTCTTGGAATAAAATGGATACATTGCATCACTCAGATGAATTATAATGTTTTGAAAATTGTTCTTGGTTTGGAGTATGTGCTTATCATTGCTATCATGGAGAGTAAATGTCTAAAAGCAGAGAAAAGCCTTGAAATCGCTAAAATTGATGTAAGCTCGCAGTTTACAAAAATTGAAATTTTTGGGGAAACATTATGTCTTCAATATTGAATATTCATCATAGTTCTTTGTATTTCGATGTCATGACATGACAAGTCAACTGGATACTTCATTGCATCAGAGTTTGAGCTGGCTAGCATGATCACTCTTGCATTGGCATGATGTCAAATCTGTTCTGGTGCAGCAATGAAAATGCAGCAGTATGTACAAACTCTATGTGCAGAGAACCTCTCAGGATTACCAGTCTGGGCAAAGTGCTGCAGTTGAGAGACATCATTTCAACCTGAGAAGCATTGCCTTTGAATATTTTTATGAGGGGATTGAATTGTCCTTGTTACTGTACAGGAAGATTTGTTTTACAAAGTTGGGTTGTCTAAATTTTACATATGGTACACATTTAATCTGGCTTCAGTTGCTTTAAAGTTTTGTTTTGTCGGACTTCTCTCATAAAGGAGCATGTCTAAATTGATGCACATCAAAGATTAATCGCAGAATGGCATTCCGCATTTTAATCTTATCAAAGCAAAAATTTATATGTTGTATAAAGTAGCATAATCATATCTTTCTTAGGGAGATCTGATCTGCTTTGATCTGCTCATCTTTGCTTGACATGTGTCACAGAAACTTCAATTTTGTTGAATGAGTTCATGTTATAAGTAGGGATGTGTCTCAAAGATTTACCTTGGTGCAGGCAATATGATCTATTCAAGTATAACACTTACATTGTGCACGCTTCATTGTTTGTAACAAGACAACACAAAGGTGAACACTGAATTCTGTGTTAAATATTTAATTATATAGCAGAAAGGGCAGCAGCTGTTGATATACCAACAAAGTTTTATCAATGATATGATCGGAAACTCCTGTGCCTCTTTTGGTGACTGAATTTTATGGAAATGACTGATTATTCTCTTACTTCATCGAAAGTTAATGGTGAAAAATTGCAACTAAGGTTTTGAAACACTCAGGGCCGAACTTAATTCATACAGGAAAGCAAGCAAAAGCGGCAGTGAGTGTTTATAATAGTTAGAATGCCCAGATATATTGATTTTCATATACTCTGGAAACACTATTTAGAATAGTCATGAACAAATCTCCCCCAAACCATTCCCTCTTTAGATGTAAGCATTCCAACTGAAAGAATGTGAAATGCACGGATCTTTGAAGTGGGAACAATACAAATATATTGATTGTGTTGCAAGGGTTGAGTATGATACTATAGAAAGGTATGAGGTATGAAGACTTTCAATGTAAATCATATAGCAGATGCCAACATAAGATCGGGGTGCTGGGAAAAACAAAGGTTTTAAAGAACAAATGTGCTGTCACCTTACAATGACAGTTGTTACCTGCAGACCACAGCTATCCCTGTTACATGCATATGTGAATAAGCTGCAGTTGATCAAGGCCATTGCTATACATTCTTAAATCTGCAAATAAATGAACATGTAATAGGATGTAGCACAATATGATTGGTGCACAAAAGAAGAGAGCATAACATGAATAAATATATATATCTATGTCTTTATCTTTTGTTTCAGTGGAGAAGCCTTCTAGTGTTCTAGTTGAGATTGTCGCTCCACAGTGTCATAAATACTAACTAAAATATTGATCAGAACCTTGAGTTAAGAGTTGCTTTAATATTCTCCACAAAGTTCTTTTTCAAGTCGAAAATAATTCTTGGTAGTAGAGTCTAAGCTTTGTCAAAAAGAGACATAAAATCAAAACATTTTTTTCTTTGGTCATCAGGACAGGAATTCAGCAAGCAACACTTGGAAAAGGAACAACAATTTATACAGGATGAGGAGAGAGTGTTGAGCTTTACCGGCAAACCCAATATTGACAATTAACTGCTCCTGTTGCATTTCCATGCCAACCATTGTCCAACAGTATACACTGCCATCATGTTGTATAAGTTATTGTTTGATTTCACACTTTGGATTCATGCCTGTCTGTCCTGATATGTTGAAAAACTTTGATGTTGTGTCTCTTTTTAGCAATATATAAACATTTGTTATACAATAGTACATATTATTCATTCATTCATTAGACTGGTGGTTTTTGTTGGGTTTTCATTTAGTTATTCCATAGCATTAAAAGAACACTTCAAGAAAATGCTTAAGGCTATAAAGCAACACTGGACAAAGATCAATAGGAGCTAGGAAAATTGTTTAGACCAGAACTATGGATTTACATTGTGCAATTTGATTTCCATGCGACTAAAACTGACCTTGTGCAAGAGTAATATCTTTTTTGTCATTTTAGTGGACATTGAATTTTCAAAAAATGTTTCTTTCTTCAAAATGTGTTGATATAATTAGAGGTGGAGTCATTAAAAATGCAAAGAGTTATTAAATTAATATCTATATTTCAATGAGTTGACTTTGTTTTGAAAGGCTTTGTGTTCATATTAAGCATCTTAAAACCATAGAGCTTTTATACTTGGCTGCAAACCTCTGGGGAGTTTCTGGTTTCATTTCTGACTGATTTCAAAGTGTACCTGTTTAAAATTTAAAACAAAGAAAAATATCGACAGCATAAGTTTGACATTTCACTGCATGATGCGGAGCTCATTAAAAATCATTAAAAATACATTACTTTTAAAATATTTCTGGAATCCTAGTCCGCCACAGGGCTGAGGTTTATTTTGAGGGTGCTTAATATTTCATGAAATAAGACAAAGGTTAGTTGAAATATATGTAAAATAATTAAAATCATGGGCATTAGTTGTTTACTTACTTGTGAATTTAAGTTTACAAGTTTCTATTGATAAACAGATGTTTGAAATAGTTATAAGGGGTCTCTGATTTATGAACATCTGACTTAAGAACACAATCTCATTGAGAAGTGTCACATTTAAAGATCTGACATACAAGCATTTCCTGTACTTAACAAACAGCTGTTTTATACTGTGTTGTATTGTGTTCCACCTTGCGTAGAAATCGACTTGAAAACTGATTCAAGAATTTGTTCACAACCTGGGGATTACCTGTGGTGAATTTATGGTCATGTGATAGTATTAACCATATTATGCCTTCCAGCTCCCAGAAATTTGAAATAATTGCTCTTTCGACTCAAAATGCTGTGTTTCATTGACTGTATGTCTTGCTGCTATCCCCAGTGCTGGTTAAATGATCCATTGTTGCTTAGCATTTGCCTCCAGCTTAGGAACAAATGTGGCACCCCAGTTATGCATTCTCATAACAATTAGTTCCCAACTCATTATGAAGAATATATCAATATAACATCTGTCTTTATTTTAGTAAAAGCCTTTATAAATCAATAGGCTGAAATTTACATTCTTGACCAAGTGTCTGTCTTGATAAGTTTTACTGGCATGATGGCCAGTTGCTGTTTCACATTCCACCTTTACCGACAAGTTTCTTTCCAGGCCACTGACCCCTCTGACTCAGAAATTTATCATCATTCTTCATTGCCACTGGCATAAGATCCTGAAATTTCCACCCCAACAGCATTTTGTGTCCAGCTATTGCAAATGGACTGCAGTAGTGGTGGTCATTGCCAATA
This sequence comes from Chiloscyllium punctatum, assembly GCF_047496795.1. Taxonomy (NCBI): domain Eukaryota; kingdom Metazoa; phylum Chordata; class Chondrichthyes; order Orectolobiformes; family Hemiscylliidae; genus Chiloscyllium; species Chiloscyllium punctatum. The sequence goes on from NC_092782.1 coordinate 29,346,520, forward strand.
ATCCCCTTCCTGTAGCATGCCATGCTTTCCAGTACATTTCTGTATACCCCTCTTAAGGCTTGAATTTTCCCCCGTCACCATCCTTGTTCCCATCTCAGCACATATCACTGCTTTCCCCTGCCAGATTTGACTGATCCCCTCCCTATCGACAATGAGTCCCATTTTGCACCAACAGTCCTCCTTTATATTTGGCTGTACAGGATGACTTCCGTATTTGCAGGTATGATTTCCATGGTTTCAGTTACCTGTGGTTTACTGCGGTCCAGACATATTATAGGAAATGTTCCAGAACCAGGGACCAGGAGGCTACCGGGAAGATAAATTTCCGATTTAAATGAATAGGTTCGTACCTATCCGTGGTTTCGGGCTTCCGCGATATGGCTTGGAATGTATCCTCTGCGAGTACGGTGGAACTTGGTCTAGACCTCTGATTCTCTTTGATGAGCATGTGTGCCTTCCTCTGTTGCTATTTCACTGCATGCCTTTCCCCTGCTGCATTTCCCTTGACCTAACTGAAGATTTGCTGTTTGGGTAATGTTTGTGTTCATTTGTCTGGCTTCGTATGCTCTGTCAGTGCCTATTGCCTGCAATATTGAGAGTTTTTCCCTTCAATTTATTCTTTTACACTTCAGGGTGTGCAGAGTTCTAAATGAGCTGATGTATTAACCTTCAAATTTGTGTTCTGGATTTGCAGTCTCTTGGTGTATTTTCCAACCATGATAGGAAATTATCAACTGGTTCACCTGATTCTTGTTTTGGGCTTTAAAATTAATATCACTGGATGTAATGACAACTTTGGCTGCAGCAATGTGCTAAGCTTTTTATCAAAAGAATTTTTCTGGTTTTTACTGTCATCCTCACTCAATTGCTAGCTATTTGTTTTATAAAACACTTTCTTACCTGCCTATAAATAAGTCAGCTGACCCTTTTTTCTTCTTTAGCATCTTTAAAAAGAAATTTCATGTAAACCCACAAATTTTTCAAACTTTCTGAAATGCCTCCACGATATAATTAGATTAGATTCCCTACAGTGTGGAAACGGGCCCTTAAGCCCAACAAGTCCACACCGACCCTCCGAAGAGTAATCCACCCAGCTTCTGAATCTATCATCAGCTTCTGACTTCATCACGGCCTAAAGTCGCATGCTCATGCTGCAATGGCAATCATTTTGTTTTCATGTGATTCACTAAGAGTTTGCTCTCTCCAGCAACAACTTTAGTTGTGTTCCCTCAATCTAATACACAATTAAGCTTTAAAAAACAGTTGTGTTTACTCACAGACACTTACTGTGCCATGTCATGTTTTCTAGTTCTCAGAAATAGTCCCACTTTTTTAGATTCAAAAGGCTAATACTCGAACAGTTTTCCATGTGGTGGATAGACTGAGGCACTGTTCCTTAGTCTCTGACTCAACTGCAACTTTGCATGTGAGACACTGGATGTATGTTCTCATAACAATTAGATCCTATCTCATTATGAAAATATCATAACGTAAGTCTGAATAGAATCAAATTTTTTTTTAGAGCTGTAGATGTAAGTAAATAATTGAATTTGTACAGGGAAGAAATAAAGAGAGATGATGAACATTTTATGTTGTTGACAGGATTTCCTGATAGCAAGTGTAATGGTAACTACAACAACTCAGTTTGAACATCCTTGGAAAACAGACCGGCTTGCTGTGTTGGTGGAAAGCTGAATTACATTTACAGCAGATTTCAGCCTTCGTAGCCATTCAGGACTGCTGGAATCTCATCTACTGAAAGTAATGAAGTATTATATCTGGGCACTGTGCGTTAACTATTACTGCAGTGGCGAGCTTTTCAAGAGTTAATGGGAAATATGACTTTTGTTTTGGGTTCCTGACAGATTGATACTGGCGACAAGGTTTTGCATTCTAACAACATGTTTTTTAAACCTAAATCCTAATTTAGTTTGAATAATCTGATACCTTTGTGGAAAGGATTAAAGTAACAATCATCAAAATAATATCTGAGGCTACTTGTAATGGAATCTTTTATTACATAAAGTTAAAGGCCATCAACCAAATAAATTGGTCTGTGTCATAAATAAGTCAGTTCTCGTGCACATTCAGTTTATTTTTGAAATGTAAAGGTTCATTAAACAAAGATTGAACATGCATTTATTTAGTAACTTTCATTTCCCAAGGATGTCTCAAAGTGCCAATTAATTATCTTTTAAGTAAGTTTATTGTTATTTTGTCTGTGTGTGTGTGTGGCAGGGAATTTGAATACAACAAATCCCCACAAAAAATTCTAATAAATGAACCATTGGTTGACGTTCGATGCCAGAGATCTTTTTGCACATTTTTTTTTAAAGATAAGAAGTTTTGCATTCACCTGCATATGCAGATTGTGTCTAAATGTTGCATCTCATGCGATGGCTTGTCTAACAGTATAGCAGTGGGGGATCTAAGATGGCGGCAATCTGAGAAGATCACACTGCAGAGCTTCGAATCGCAGCAGGAGCAGGACGGTCCTTTAACCCACCCAACCCAGGTCATCAGGATTTCTTGGGGTGTTGGAAAGATTGTGGAGCCCCAAGAAACATTTAAAAATTGACTTATTTGTATTTTCAGCTGTCCAGAAATGCCTAAAAAGGGAGGAGGAGCAGCTGAGGCCGGGCCTGCAGCTCAGCCTGCAGCAGCCTCAGAGCAGATTACTCTCCAGGACCTGGTGAACTAGCTCTCAAAATCTCGCGAGATGCTGAGGAAACAGATTGAAGAGAAGCTGGCTCCAGTCTCTCTCATGCTGCAGAAGCATGAGCAGCAGCTGGGAGACCTGGAGAAGAGGACGAATGAGGTGGAGCACAGGGTCACAGTGGTGGAAGCTGATGCCAGTTCTTTCAAGGAAGAGATCCAAATCCTGAAGACGCAGGTTCATAATTTGCATGACCAAGTGGATGATCTTGAAAACAGGGGCAGGAGAAAAAACATTCGGATCATCGGTTGGGTAAGGAAGGTGAGTGGCCTGCGGAATTTGTTGAGGATTGGCTTCCGAAATTCCTTGACTTGGAGACTGGCATGAGAGGATTGAAGATAGAGAGGGCTCACTGGGTCGCAGCACGGAGGTCGGGTCTGGGTCAATGCCCTCGTCATTTCCTGGTGCGGTTCCATCATTACTGGGATAAGGAGAGAGTCATGGAGGCTTCCAGACCCCAAGGGAAGGGTCCAAAGGCCCTAATTTATGAGGGGTCTAAGATCATGTTTTTTCAGGACTTTTCAGCGGCGGTGATCCAGAAACAAAAATCGTATGATGGTGTCAAGAAAAGACTGAAGGAGCTTGGGATTCAGTACTCCGAGATATCCGGCAGCACTTCGGATCACCTTAGATGGATCCATGCATCTCTTTGACACATCGGAGAAGGCAAGAGACTTTGTGGACAAACTAACCTAAGTTAAACAATTGTAGTATGTATAAATATCGTTGCTTGGGTATGTGTTTATCATTCTGTAAAAGAAATGGAGAAAATCCGGTTGGAGCTTTGTTTTTCCCCTTTATTTACCTCTATTGATAATAATTGGTTCAAACTATGTCTGGCGGTGGTTAAGATGTACATTTTAAATTTCTAAGTTAGGACATACCAAAGGAAGGGTGGGGTATTTATTCCCCTTTTTTTCTAAAAGAATGTTTTTTTTATTCATATTGATATTCTATGCGGTGTTTATTCTTTTTAGCTTGTGCTTGTGATGCGGCTCTAGCTGGGAGAAGTGAAGGTGGTTGAGATGGTTAGATGCTTATTTATGGGCAGTTTGGGATGGGTAGTTGGCCCCTCTGGGCAGGGGGTGAGTTCCTCTACTCAGTGCTATTGGCGCTTTATATGTTGGTTTGTTTTCTGGTTTTTGTTGTTTTTTATTTTTAATAATTTTGTGTGTTTGTTAAATGTAGTGGTTTTAGTTTATGTAGTTTTTACATTTGGTGGATCATGCGACACTAAGGCGCAGCAATTTGTGGTTCAGGTTCCTCCTCTCTGGAATTTAAATGTAATTGCAGATTATGACTAATGATTTGATTAAATGGTGTACCTGGAATATCAAGGGAAGTCACTCACCAATTAAGAGGAAGAAGGTACTCTTGAGTCTTAGAAAGGAGAAGGTGGATATTGCTTTGTTACAGGAAACACATTTGGATGACAAGGAGCATCTGAAATTACAGCAGAATGGCTTTGACCGAATTTATTTTTCATCATTTAATACCAGAAGTAGGGGAGTGGCTATATTGGTTAGGAAAAATCTCTCATTTAAATTGTTGGAATGTGTTAAAGACACATACGGGAGGTTTGTAATTCTTAAAGCCTTGATAAATGGGGAAGAATATGACATTTTAAATGTTTATTGTCCCCCATCTCATCCTCTTAATTTCTTGGTAGATGCTTTTTCTAAACTGATAAGTCTCAAGTCTCGGCACATCATTATAGGGGGAGATTTTAACTGCCTTATGGACTCCACAGTCGACATGTTGCCTAAAGGTCCTTTAATACCCTCTGCACAAACTAAACAGTTATTGGGTTTGTGTGGGGAATTAGGATTGGTGGACGTCTGGAGGTGTCTCCACCCTACAGGTAGGATTTCACGTTTTTCTCCAATCTGCACAGATGTCACACGAGGATTGATTTTTTTCTGACTCCTGAATCTGGTGGCATCCTGTATGATTGGTAATATTGCCATCTCTGATCATGCTCCAGTGTACCTCCTGGTTAAAATTAAGGATGTTACAGTGGATTCAAGGTACTGGCAAATGGATCCCTTTATTTTCATGGACAGCAAGTTTGTGGAGTGTTTCTCTGGGGAATTTCGGGCATTCCTAGACATCAACATAGGCTCGGTTGATAGCTCATCTGTTCTCTGGGAAACTGTCAAAGCTTATGCCAGAGGATTAGTTATTTCATATTCCACAAGTAGGAAGCGACAGAAGGGTGAGCAGCAACATCTCCTTGAAGCACGGTTGAAGGCAGTCGAGAAGGCCTATTTTGACAGACCCTCGTTGGTCAAACTACAGAGGATTACGGCACTGTGGTCTGCACTAAATTCCGTGCTCACGCAGATGGCAAAGAAGGAGCTGGCTTTTGCAAAGCATAGGTTATACGAGCATGTTGACAAGCCAGGCAAATATTTAGCATACCTTGCCAGAAAGAGAAGTGCCCCACAAACCATTACAGTGATTGGGGAAGGGTCTGGGAACCTAACATGTGATTCTAAAAAGATTAATGTGGTGTTCCAGCGATTCTACTCTAAGTTATATCAGTCTGAGAATTGTGAGGAGGGGCAGGTCAAAATGGAATCCTTTTTTAGAGATCTGAAGCTCCCGGGTGTGACTCCCGAACAACAGTCCTTTCTCAATGCCCCATTATCAGAAGCTGCGAGGCAGCTTCAGAGTGGAACGGTGCCCTGTCCTGATGGACGTCCCAGTGAATTTTATAAGGAATTTATAAGTATACTGTCAGGCCCGATGCTGAATATGTTTAATGATTCATACAGTCATGTTTGTCTCCCACCATCTCTGAGAGGCCAATATTTCACTTACGATAATAAAGGGAAGGATCTGGAAGACTGTGCTTCATACAGGAGTAGTGGTGCTGGAAGAGCACAGCAGTTCAGGCAGCATCCAACGAGCAGCGAAATCGACGTTTATGAAGGGCTTTTGCCCGAAACGTCGATTTCGCTGCTCGTTGGTTGCTGCCTGAACTGCTGTGCTCTTCCAGCACCACTAATCCAGTATTTGCTTTCCAGCATCTGCAGTCATTGTTTTTACCTTATGTGCTTCATACAGGCCCACCTCACTCTTAAATGTGGACTTTAAGATCCTCTCTAAGGCTCTTGCGTTAAGGCTGGAAACTGTTACCCTATGTTATTAAAGAGGATCAGACGGGCTTCATAAAGGGTCGCAGATCCTCCAATAACGTTAGGAGGCTGCTTAACGTAATTCAAGCATGCCGACAGCAGTCAATACAGGGATTGGTGATTTCTTTAGATGCAGAGAAGGCATTTGACCGAGTTGAGTGGCCGTACCTTTTCTATACTCTAGACCGGTTTGGTCTGGGCGAAGTTTTCATAAGATGGGCAAAGGTTCTCTACAGTGTACCTCTCACTGCGGTCATTACCAATGGGGCACGATCAAGCAATTTTAATATTTCTAGAGGCAGCCGGCAGGGCTGTCCCCTTTCACCATTACTTTTTACGTTGGTGATTGAACCATTGGCAGAGGCCATTCGTGGGGATCTCAATATATCAGCTCCAGAAGTGGGGTCAAAATTACATAAGATCTCGCTGTATGCAGATGATGTTCTAATTTTCTTGACAAATCCAGCAGTCTCAGTGCCTTGCCTGATACAATGCATTCACGCGTTGGGCGCTTTTTCAGGGTTTAAGATTAATTTTGCTAAATCAGAGGCTATGCCTATGGGTGGTCTTACGAAAGAGTTGGCTCTTGAGAGTGACTATAGATTCCCATTTAGGTGGTCACAGGGGGGTTTTGTGTATTTGGGCATATTCATTACTCCAGTTCTGGATTGGCTGTTCAAAGCCAATTTTACTTAATTATTTGAAAAAAATTAAACAAGATCTCCAAAGATGGGAGGCACTTCCAGTCTCATGGTTGGGTCGGATAGCACTTATTAAGATGAATATTCTCCCTCATTTGCTAGACCCTATACGGATGCTCCCCTTGGTTTTCAATAAACAAACACTCAGGAGACTGAACGGTTGGTGCAGCTCCTTTATCTGGCGCTGTAAACAGCCCCTCATTAAATTAGCCAAACTGCAGTTGCCTCACAGATTGGAGGGGGTACACCTTCCGGACATTAATAATGACCAATTAAGCTCGCTTTTGACCTATGTAAGTGATTGGGTTTGTGGGGACCCTCTTTCAATATGGCTAGATATCGAAGTCTCCCAGGCAAGGTGCCCCCTTACCAGTTTGCTGTTTTTGAACAAGGTGAGGACAGTTAGGGAATATTGCCATAACCCTATAGTCATCAATACTGTTAAAGCATGGAGGGCAATTTGGCAGAGGGAAGGTAATATTGGCAAAACATCTTTGTTTACGCCTTTAGTGGGTATGCCAAGTTTTCAACTAGGTATGATAGATTCAGGATTTAAACGTTGGGCAGCTAGGGGTATATTTTGCATGGGTGATTTATTTGAGGGAGATGTAATGATGTCCTTCGATCAGTTAGTACGGAAGTATGAGTTACCTAATAGAGACCGCTTTCGTTTTTTTCAAGTTAGGGATTTTATTCAAAAAAGGACCACGCTTTTGACTGATCCCTACAAATCTGACATAGAAAGAGGGGTACTAAGGGCTAAGAGTACACTCTCTGTCAGTACTCTATATCACCAATTGGGGGGTGCCACCTCAGATGACTCTGATCGACTCTGCAAGATGTGGGAAAGAGAGCTGGGTGTTGAAGTTTCTTCAGAGGCATGGGAGGATATTTAGGAGAATGCAAGGAAGATATCAATTTACAATAGGACTCATGCTTTACAGTTGAAGATTCTCCACAGGGTCCACTTAGCCCCAGACCGTTTGTCAAAATTTAAACCAGGGGTATCTTCAGCATGCCCCAAGTGCAAGGTCTGTACGGGTACTCTTATCTATTGTCTTTGGTCTTGTGACAGGCTTTAAACATATTGGAGCGCTGTAGTGGGTGCAATGGAGAGGATTTTCGGTGTAGGGGTGGAGAAGGACCCTATTTCGCTCCTTTTGGGCCTACCCATTGTATTTCCTGCAGACTCGCATAAGGCAAAACTTTTCAATATTCTTACATTCTGTACAAGGAAGAATATCTTGCCATGTTGGATATCAGAAACCCGCTTTCCCCCCCATCCCCCCCCAGGCCTGTCAGGTTGGTGGAAGATTGTTATGGAGCATATTCCCCTGGATTTTCTCACAAATATGGTACACCACAAAACTGAGAATTTTTACAAGACATGGCAACCCTTTTTGAATACCTGGGCACAGATTTATCTGCCACACTAACAAGGGTTTTTATATAGCTGTAACGATTGTGTTTCATGAGTCCAATATCCAGGAACTCTGAATGTATGAGTGTTTGGTTTGGCTGGGCTGAGTTATTACTATTTATTTGTTTGTTGTTAGGTATTTATTTAGTTAGTTAAATAGCTAGTTTAGGGTTTTTTAAATTTTATACTTCTCTATATATGTTTATACATTCGTATAGGAGAGTGGGTTGGGGAATATTTTTTATTATTTGGGTTTAGTTTTGAATTGCATTGTTTTGGATTTGTTGTAATACATAAAAATCTATTTTTTCTTAATAAAAATATATTATAATAAAAAAACAATGTAGCAGTGAACAGGACTGAGGTCCAAGATTGAACCCTTTTGACTCAAGAGGAAATAATGTTCCCAACTTGAGTTAAATTTTTAATAATTGATGTTTGAAACACTTATGTCATTGCAGCCTGTTAATAGATCTACCATGGCATCATTCAGAATGACTTAAATGATGCACTGGTTAATGTGACATGAGTTATTATGGAACATACCTTAACATTTTTTAAATACAATATTGTGTCTTAATCAGTAATATTCAATGAGTGGTGTTGGTTTCTGTGGTGCTTTTTGTGGAATTGATGTAGGGGATATTTGGGAATACATGAATAATAGAGTTTGAGTCGGCTAAAATTAAAACAAATGTACCATAACAGCTTGTAGCCCTCCACTATCACCTGATGGAGGAGCGTCGCTCCAAAAGCTAGTGTGCTTCCAATTAAACCTGTTGGACTACAACCTGATGTTGTGTGATTTTTAACTTTAAGCAAGATGAAAACTGATAAAGGCTGTGCAATGCTACAATAGCAAGAAATTTATCTGAGAATTTGTATTTAGAAATAGCAAACCTTTTATGAAGACTTGAGCTATGAGGAAAGCAAGCTTAGGCTAGTAAGATGGAAGTAACTGCTCCTTATAACCAACAAAATGCAAATGTTGAATCTCCACACTGTACATAGTAGAATGCTAAACTTGTGCAAGAGTTCACCCTTAGAATAGAATGCCATCAATGGCAGGGATATGGAGTTTTGACTTCAGTGACTTAGGAACAAACAAAAAAGAAGTAACTGCTGGAGAAACTCAACAGGTCTGGCTCCATCTATGAAGGTAAAACAGCGTTAATGTTTCTGGTCCAGCGACCCTTCTTTAGAACTTAGGAAGTCAGAACAGTGATTTAGGTCTTCCCATTAATCATCTGGAATAAGTTTGTAAAATCTTCATGAATTGATTTCAGACAAATAATTGAATCAGACAGTAAAGGGATAGAAATGTATGCTGTTAACATTGCCAAAAAATGGATATGTAGATGTTGCTGGCAAGTGAAAAAATATAAACAAAAGATAAAGGAGGGGCCCAGAAGGATACTACAGGGTGTTTTGGAACTATGTATGTGTAGAGGTTAGAGATGCACTGATGCCAATAGGACAAGTAGAAAGGAACCATTTGATAAATCCATGTAGATGGACCAGAAAAAAAAAATGAAATGGATAATAATGGAGGGATTTACCATGTTGAATCATGCAGAGGAATCAAGGATGTTTAAAGCACCATGGTTGCAGTTACAAGGTAGGTGTCTGACTTGGTATTAGACAGACAAAGGAATTAAAATCAAACTGGAAGTGACAGTGCTTTCAAGGACTTCCAATGTAAGAGGGAAGTGGTATTTGGAGAGGATGGAGGAGACCAGAATCGGTTCTTTTGGAGGGCAGTTTTTGTAAAACATGTAGGAATGGTCTGAGCAAAGGGAGCAGAAACTGTATCACTGATCATTAAGGTAATGATCGTTTGTTTCTAGTATACAGGAGGTACTGGTTCATAAATTGTGTCCATTGTTCATGGAGACTTGAATGAAGTCTGAAGAATACTCAAACAGGATGATACCCCTTCAATCTAGCCAGAGTCCACTTGGAGGCTGACAGATTTAATTGGAAGTCTCTCCATGTGGCTCCTGACTGATTGGTCAAGGAGGTGGGAAATGATCTTTTTATTGGCCACTTATGTAGCTTAAGTTGGCCTATGAAGGACAGCCAATCTGCCAACTTTCCTATCGTATGTCATTTTGCCAACAGTCAACCCTTCCATCCATTGCATGCCAATGACATTTTACCAGCTGTCCCAACTCCCTGCTTGTTGCCAAAAGGACTGATTTACAAGTCTGACATAAATGCAGAATTACCTATGGATTCATTCAAATTTCCAAGGAGCGGACTAATCACTTCTTTTCGCTTTACGAACAATGTATCATGCTGCATTATCGCTTCCAGGGCTATCGTACATATCAAGTATCTCTGTCCAAATTATTTTTAATATTTGCCTATTGGATATAAACCTCATTTATTGTTCACTCTTAAATGGACAGTTAAGATTCAACCAAATTGCTGTGGGTCTGAGGTCATATGTAGACCAGTCTAGAAAGGATGGCAGATTTCCATCCCTAAAGTGAACCATATGGATATGTGCAAAAGCAACATAGCCATATATTCTATTCAAATCTTAACCATGTGGCAGAGTGGGATTTGAACCCAAATCCACAGAATGTTAACCTGGGGTTATAACTCATTAGTTCAGTGATGCTTCCCCCTAATCACTGATAAGTTTATCAGGCAATATAGCCCACAATTTCTAAACCAAAGCAACACATGCCACAGGGAAGAAACAGTTTTTATACATTAATTTTTGAGATAGGCGTCACGAGCAAAATGAGCATTTTGCTGACCTGATGGAATGTTCCTTCATAGTTAAGAACTTCAATCTTTACAGTGAAGGTGACCCCACAGGATGGTTAGGTCAGGTTTTCTCGAATTTTTAATCCAGCATCAATGAAGACCATCCAAGCCAAGGGAGTGTCTTGCTTGGAGAGGAATTTGGAGATGAGTGTGTACCTGAGCATCAGTTTCCTTGTCCATCTTGGCAGAGGAGGACGTGAGTTTGGGAGAATACTATTGAAGAAGCCTTTGGTGAGTTGTGTTGATGCACCCCATAGATAGTACACTACCTATCCAGATTGAGCATACAGTCAATTCAGATTACAAATACAAACACTTAGATTAGCTAGCCTGGCATTCACAATGGAACTTGTAGAGGTGAGCCTCCCACGGTGCAATTACAGTAGTCCAACTTGTTTATTAAATTGAGATGAAATTTTATTAATTTGACAAGCAAACATTAGGCTAGGAAATAATTAAATGAATGAATGAAATAATTCACTGGCTAGCTAGATTAGAATATGAATATAGATGTAAACCAAAGCAGTAACGCATCATTAGAGCTTTTCACTGCAACACTTTAACCCATACTTGAGGATTACATGTGATTAAAATTTTCACATAAAATTCTATAAATGGGTTCTCGGGGCTTGATTTTCAAAAGCTAATTTTGCACATTAGGCAAAACTCAGACGTATTTGAGAAAAACGGACTAACAAATCAGACGACATTTGCAAATACATGCTAATGTCACACATCTTCCCATTCAGACTTCTGTACAGAAACGTTGCAAAAAGTCTCTATAGAGGAGGAAAAATCTACAAGCTATGTTTTACAAAGTGAGAAATTTTCAATACCTAAGTGACATGAAGAAGACTGATTGTGACATTGAATAATTGAATGTATAATTATGTAACTGCGAAAGCACAGCAGCAACTATCAGTCATATGAAGAGTATTAAGTGTACAGAAGTTTTTTTGTCCATATTTTATCTCCCTACTAGTTCTGTACATATCGCGGTTCTTCACATGTCTCAAAGAAACCTGACTCATCTGAACTTGCACTCTACATTAAACTCCAAGGAACACACAAGATTGGGCTGTTGAAACCCATCTGACTTCTGGTTTACTTTCCACTGCACTTGGTACTTGTCCTGCACTATTTCAGTTGTTGAAGAGTATTATGCTGGAAAAGCACAGCCAGTCAGGCAGTATCCGAGGAGCAGGAGAATCAATGTTTTGAGCATAAACCGTTCATCAGGAATAAAGGGTTTATGCTGGAGATGTCAATTCTGCTGCTCCTCGGATGCTGCCTGACCAGCTGTGGTTTCTCAGCACCACACTCCTGACTCTGATCTCCAGCATCTGCAGTCCTCAATTTCTCCTACTATCTCAGTTGTAAACATTACCTTAGGTGACATTCCACAATATAAATAATTGAAAGCCATTCAAATTAACATCATTCAGTTGACAAGCCTCCTGACTTTTCTTCTTCTTATAGAGTCATCAAGTCATAGAGAGGTACAGCACAGAAACAGACCCTTCAGTCCAATTCGTCCATGCTAACCAGATATCCCAACCCAATCCAATCCCACCTGCCAGCACCAAGCCCATATCCTTCCAAACCCTTCCTGTTCATATACCTATCCAGATGCCTTTTAAATGTTGCAATTGTACAAGCTTCCACCACTTCCTCTGGCAACCCATTCCACACACGCACCACCCTCTTCCTGAAAAAATTGCCCCTTCGGTCTTTTTTATACCTTTCCCCTCTCACCCTAAACCTTTGACCTCTAGTTCTGAACTCTCCCACCCCAGGGAGGAGAGACACAGCACAAATCTTATTGATTAACAACATTGCTTTAACTGTGTAAGGAAATGTGAACACTAATTTGTGCTCATATCAGACCTGTTGGCGTCAATCACATTTCTGTTCTGTATTTACTTCTTGAATGGGTGCATGTTACATGGATGTCATTTGCAACAGCTATGATGATTGTCACAGTTATCTCACAATGAGTCTTGTCAATCTAATTTGAGACGGTGTTATTAGACATACCCCTTTGGTGTTTTTGTGCAATAAGAATAGCTGTTAGACAGGAAGTTACAACAGTGCAGGCACCAATTTTCCCATTGGTATGTACTTTCAATTTGATCCTTCACATCCACTTAGAGTCACAGAGCCATAGATTTGTATAGCATGGAAACAGACCCCTCAGTATGACTCACCCATGCCAACCAGATATCATACATAAATCTAGTTCCATTTGCCAACATTTGGCCCATATCTCTCCAAAGGCCTTCCTATTCATATAGCCATTCTGATACCTTTTAAATATTGTGATTGACTAGCATCCACTCACTCCTCTGCATGAAAGGTTTGCCCCTTGGATCTCTCTCACCTTTAAACCTATGCCCTCTAGTTTTGATCTGCCCAACCCAAGAGAAAAGACTTTGCCTATTTACCCTATTCATTCCCCTTGTGCTTTTATAAACCTGGATTAGGTCATCCCTCAGCCTCTGATGCTCTAGGGAAAATAGCCCCAGTCTATTCAGCCTCTCCTTATACCACAAACCCACCAACCCTGGCAATACCTCATAAACATTTTCTGAACATTTTCAAGTTTCACAACATCCTTCCTTTAGGACGGAGTCCAGAACTGCATGCAATATTCCAAAAGTAGCCAAATCAATGTCCTGTACAGATGTAACATGACCCCCAAACCCATATACTCAATGCACTGACCAATAAAGGCACGCAATACCAAACATATTTTTCACTATCCTCTCTACCTGCTACTCCACATTCAAGGAACTATGAACCTACGTCCCAAGGTCTCTTTGAGCAGCAACACTCCTTAGGACCTTACCATTAAGAGTTTAAGTTCTATCATTTTGAAGCATTAGACTCCTTGCCACTTGCAATTGAGTTTATATGATATGGATCGTCAGCCTCAGTTAATACACTGCCATCGTTCACCTCTCGACCATTTATACTTACCTAACAAGTCACTTTCTCTGGGAAAAGATCATAGTAGATGCTGCTGAGAGAGTTGGCAGTATTATTACTTTACTCTGCCCCTGTTGCATCACGTAAGTCAATTTTGGGAAGTATTGAAGAAAATTGACTCAATTATACTATAATAAACATTGTAGCAATTTCTCTTTGCAGACTCATTTCAGTCTTGTGATGTGACATGCTTAAAAAAAAATCCATACCTGTAAATAACACATATAGGTAGATTGCTCCATTGAACAAGTCAGTTACAATCTGTTGTACACTGATCACAGAAAATCCATTTATGTCTGCTCAATTTCAATGCAGAATTATCCCATTGTATTCATACTTCTATTTCTTTCAATCAAAGTTGTAAGCTATTGTCTTCCATCTGAGAGATTCAAGGGAACATTTGAAAATTAAAAGATTTGGAATTGAGAGCCCAGTTATTTTCTCATTTGATCCACATGGAGAGAGTCAGTCACAGTAGACTTGATGGAATACAAGTGAGCCTCACAATACCAGCTTTTGATTTTGTTCAGATTTTAAGCTCATTTATGGCTTTTTTTTTCCTGAAGTAACAAAATCGAGATGTTCTATGCAGAAGAATTTAGCAGATGTAGGAAGTTTGCCCAATCACACTTGAAGCCTGGAGGGATGCATAGAAATAGTGAAAGGAATGAGATGATAAAGCTGAGGGCATATTAGCATTTCAAGGACAGGTTGATGATCTGTCTACTCTTGATATAGATAATATTGGAAATGAACTTTAGGACAGCGGTCCAGTCGTAAAGCTTAAATGATTGTACAAATAATGAGAAAATGGGTGCATTACGTTTATTGCCAAAACACTTTAATTTTGAGAACTACCTGGAATTCTCTTAACACATTTCAAGTATTATTCATAATGGATAGCAGACAGTTAATACTAAATGCTAAAAGTCTTTTTGTTTCACAGAATCCATGACATTTTCATATTACATTGACTGACAATTTTTTTTTGATGTGGAGACTGCCTTAATAAAAAGATCCTCTTGTAAAACCCATCCCATTTTCAATTTATGGTTGAGCACAATGCAATATATGAATTTATGACTTCACAGTATACAACCTCTGCATTGCATTAAAACCTTATTGTCAGTTGAATGCTTCAGATAAATATACTGTTAATTCATATTAGTAACTGTTCTACTGCGGATATTGGCTGCCTTGGAGGCCATCTAACTTTTTTACCAACTTTGGAAAAATATAATTTGAGAAATCTTATTTAATTTATATATAATAATCAATTTTACATTTCCCTTCGGCGAAGTTACTCACAGCATACTTTCCCTTCTGTCCAAAACAATAATTGACAGGGGCTTTCCACTTAGACTTGCACAAGTGTGAACACTTGCTTAACAACTTTGTTTGTTCATCCTTATCTACCTAGAAGAAGCATCAATACTTGTATTTTCAATTGTTTTAATTGTTCATGCAAGTAAAAGAGAGAGGAATTATATAGGAACATGTTAAATATTCTCACATCAACTTTTTGTGTAACTTGAAGGCAGTTAAGCTTTGAAAGCTTCCTGAAAATTAAGTGAGTCAAAGATGGAATGAAGCCATTCAGACTCAGCAATCACATTGTGACAATTGATGTCAGCTCCATATCCTATAACAGGGCAGACAGCAGCCTGACAATTTCCAATTGGTCCACCTTTGAAATGTTTGCTCATCAGAAAACTTGAGGTGGTGTCAGAGGTGGTGCTATAAATGTCAACAACACTTTTCCAAGGCGTGATTTTATAGTACATGCTCATCATGTGCTGGTAGCTTGACGGTAACATTCAAATGAGGCACATTGTTCAATTTTGTGTCTGCTTATTGCTATCTTTATTGGTTGTGTGTTTGGCTGGTGCTGGTAACCAGCACAAATTAAATTTATCAATGCAACCTTAAAGCAAATCATAATAAATGTGGTATCTGTTCTTATCAGTTTAAAATAATTATGAGCTTACTCATTTTTATGAGCAATCAACCATTTCTTAGGATAAGAAAGTAACTTGTTTCAATTGGTACTGTTGTGATTAGAATTACTGAAGTGGAAGAGGCAAAAATCAAACATCAGTGAGAATCGGAGATGCAGATGGTGGTATGGGCAAAGAAGAGATGGTAGCTGAGTGCCTATCCATCATACACCCAGCTTGATTTGTCCCTCAATGTCTTCAATAGATTAGAAAATTGTGTTGATTTATATCGAGCATACTACCTGTTCCATAAGTCCAATTTAAGAAAGCTTCCCTTGCCTCCAATGTTGAAGTTTACTCCAGAAATTTTGCAATGCAGTATTCTATAAGGTAAAGTTATATAATTGTTAAGTTGATTTCATTAATTCCTTCAGTTGTGCTGTTTTAAATGTGATCAAGTGAATGTGTAGATATTTGGCCATCGTCCTATTGGCAAACAGGCGAAAGAGATCAGATTCATCCCTGTAGAGAGAGAAACAAGAGAGTAGCAGATAAAATCATAAGAATAATCACAAATTAATAAACTCATCAACTCATCACTCATTAATAAACACCCTCTAACAAGAGGTTGATGTAATCCATGGGCACATCATCAGTTGTGAATTCAGGGGAATGTTGACAATGCCCAAATGTATTTTTGGACTATGTGAAAAATAGTAAGATATTGAACTGTTTTGATACATCAGGATTAGAAATGTTTATTTTATGCCAAGGAGTTGAAGGAAATCATCTGGTTTCTTGGGAATGATCAACAGTTCAACATGGGCTATAATCCACCTGCTGACTGCAGAAAGTCAAGTGACCTTGGAAAAGTAATCAAGCAGATCTCTCAAATAGATAAGAGATGGAGTTTATTATTTCTGAAACAGTAGTTTTGGAATGGATTTTGGTGCCCCTGTGCTAATGGTTGCCGCCCAACTATTTCTAAACTTATTTTCTGTTGCACAAACTGAGGAAGCCAATGGAGAACAAACTGCCAAAGCAGTTGCCAAATTTGAACTGTGCCCATCATTGAAAAACTTGGATTTAGCTTTTCTTCATTTGAACTGAAGCTTTGTTTGGAAGAGTTTCCAACAGTCCATGGTTGTCAACAACTTGGTTTTGTCAACAAGAAATCTGGTGGACTGTGAGAATTCTATTTTTTTGTTTTCCATACCATTGACTAATAAGCTGTTTCTATTGTTTCTTTAAAACTATAATCTCTGTAGAGACTGTGTTTTTTTTGCGTTGTGTGAGTATGTCTGCTTTAGGATTAAAGGAAGCTATAGTCCTAATTTATAGATAATAGGCAACCAGAATCATGTTTAACAAGTCTTGCCACTTAGAGTCATAGAGTCATAGAGATGTACAGCACTGTTTTAGGAATGAGATTTAATTTATAATAGAAGTATTATTTTGAGTTAAAGAGGCTTGGTGTAAGTTGCTTTTAATCTGCATGGCAATATAAAAGGGAAGCAATTAGCAATTTTGTTGATTGAATTAAGACTTATGTGGAATTGTGGGCTTGGTTACCAGTGTATTCCTCCATGTTATAGTTAAATCTTAGTTTGAGGGCTGGGCTGGGATTTTAGATGCAGACAGCAGGATGTAGAATAATAAATGTTGAAGGATAAAAGTTCCTAGACTATGTATCTCATATTGTAAAACCAAACCCAGTGGCTTGAGAAGCAACTAAAACTTCCTTACATATGCAGGAAGTATCCCTGACTAGTTTACAAGACTTAATTAAGGCTAAGCCATTAGAATTGGTAAAGGTGTTAAGGTTACAGCTTGCTGTTAAAGCTAAGAAGGCAAAGGTAATTGAAGGATTAGCATTTGGAATTGGTGGAAATATTGAAGTGGTGGTACATCAAACACCAGTAAATTGAGTTTGCAAGAATTCAACTGCTGGTGAAACAGTTGAACTAATTATTGAGTTAGAAATTTAAAAAAAAGAACTTGAGAGAGAAGTACTTCAAAAGGAGGAAAAGGAAAGAGAAAGAGCATTTAAGCAAGAGAAAAGGAGAAGGAAAGGGAATACCAGCTTATAAAACTGGAACTGAGAGACCTTTGACTCTGGAAACATTCTGATGAGAAAAGATCTGAGTCTAACTGAAAGTCCAGTAAGGAGGTATGTACATTTGTGCAACCCCTACCAAAGTTTGAGTAATTTTTTATTTCATTTGAGAAAGTAGTAAACTAAATGAGGTTCTAGATGAAAGTGAGGACTGCAGATGCTAGAGATCAGAGTCAAATAGTGTGATGCTCGAAAAGCTGTGCTCGAAATAAATGAAGTTGCCAAAGAAAAGCTCAACATTGCTCATGCAAAGCAAATAGAGCTCATGAGGTTTATTCATCATGTTCAGAGCACGTTTCCATGCATTAAAACATAGTAAAAAAAAAGAACTATTACTGGTGCATGTAGTTAGTCCCTGAGGCATGCAGGCAAAAGTTTTGAAACAAAATACGTAGGCATACATTGAATTTGCAGGGATAAAATCAAGTCATTTGACTGTTGGATACAACAGATTCAGATGCTATGTATGAAGTTCTCAGGGAAATTGTTATCTTTAAAAAACCACTTTCTCTAGAAGTTAAAAAGCAAGATAAAGACCAAGGCTGCAGCATTTAGATAGGAACACAAATAGCCAGGGTAAATAAGGGACAGCTGGAAATGACCCAGGAATTCCTCAGATCAGAAAGGAAGGTGCAAAGTTTAAAAGTGATAGTCATAAGGGCTAAGTATTCCGTTGTCATAAAATGGGATACCTTTGTTTGAAATGTTGGAAATTGCCTGGAAAACCCATAGGACTAACTGAGGTTCGTAAAACAGAGACCAGCAAATGGATCAAATTGTAACTTTAACTCTAACTGTGGGACTAAACCTGAAATTTACTGTATACAGGAGAGCTGAATATGGTTGATGAAATACACAAAGAATTTTTATCAAGAGAAAAACTAATTTAGTTACTTAATTACTAAGTATTTAGTTAGTAGCAATAAATATGTTATTCTCATGTTGACAGATTGTGACTAGTGTGGTACCAAAAAAAAATCAGTACTTGGATCCCAGCTGTTCACAATATATAGCAAAGATTTGGAGGTAGGGGCCAGCTATCAGGCAGGTATTTCCAAACTGATGGGTAGATCAAAGCTACGTAAAAATGTCAGAAGATGTAGAGCAGCTTCAGGAGATTTGAAAAGGCTTAGTGAATAAGCAAGGACATACACATGGAATATGATGTGGAAAAATGTGAGGTTTATACGAGAGATATGTAAAGTATTTCTTAAATGGTAAGAGGTTAGAAAGTGTTTATGCACTAAGGAACCCTAGGTGTCCATATTGATACATCAGTGAAGGCTAACATGCAAGCACAGCAAATTATAAGAAAGGCTAATGATCCTTTATTGCAAAGGATCTGAGTACAGGAATAGTGAACATCTCATTTCAATTGTACAAGAGCTTGGTTAGATTGTGTATGTTGTGCAGTTTTGATCTCCTTACCTTAGGAAAGATATTGTTGTCATAGACAGAGCGTAACAAAGGCTCATCAGGCTTGTTCCTGGGATGGCAAGACTGCCGTATGAGAAAAGATCGGGCAAACTGAGGCTGTATTCATCAGAGTTTTGAGAAATGAAACATGATCACATTGAAAATTGCAACATATTTAAAGGGATGGGTCAGCTAGTTGCAAACAAGGTGTCTGATTAGGGACTCTAGAATGAGGGGGCACAATTTAAAAATCGGGGGATACCGCTTAACTTCAAGGTGAGGAGATTTTTTTAACTGAAAAGATTATGAACCTTTGAAATTCTCTAGCACTGAGTACTGTATAAGCTCTGTCTTTGAATATGTACAAGGTAGATTTCTGATTACCAATAGTGAGTGAAAGACGTTGAAGTGTTCAATTAGCATGATTGCATTGAATGTCAGGTTGCCTTCAGGGCTAAATAGCCTACTTCTGTTCCTTTGTCCCTAACTTATAATTTTCAAATGATATAGTTCGCCTGTTAACTAAATTAAGAAATTCAGGAGCCACTCAAACTCTTTTGTTAGTCAAAATCATAATGTACCCAGGGAAGACATTTAAAACCTAAGTTTGAATAAATGGAATTAGTGAAGAATGTGTACCTATTCCTTTGTACTGGGTACACCTAGAATGTGATTTACTGTCTGGAACAGTGACAGTATGGACTGTTCAAACTTAGATACAGCTGGGTTTAATTTACTCTTAGATAATGATTTAGCAGGAGTGAAAGGTATAACTTTACCCATAATCAGAGAGTCCAAGGGAGGTTAAAGGAACAGAATGGTTTCTGGAAAAAGTTCAAAGTACTTTTCCTTCATCTACGGTGACCAGAGCAATGTCTAAGCAAAGTCCATCATCAGCCAAAGTGGTAACACATGTAAATATTATGATAGCTGAAACACTCTTCAAAAGGTAAAAACAATGACTGCAGATGCTGGAAAGCAAATACTGGATTAGTGGTGCTGGAAGAGCACAGCAGTTCAGGCAACATCCAACGAGCAGCGAAATCGATGTTTCGGGTCCTGATGAAGGGCTTTTGCCCGAAACGTCGATTTCGCTGCTCGTTGGATGCTGCCTGAACTGTTGTGCTCTTCCAGCACCACTAATCCACTCTTCAAAAGGTGTTGACAATCCAAAAGTAGTATTTCGTAAGTTTTCTTTAGTTGGAGCTCAGAAAGCAGATCCAGAGTTAACCAAGTTATTGCAATCTACCCCTACTGAAACAGAGACTGAATGTGTTCTTATGTGTTATTATGTTAAAATTGGGATTTTGATGAGGAAGTTGAGACCTGCTAATAAAGATATTTGATCATCAGGTAGTGGCACCACCCAGATATTATAATGAGATATTGCAGGTAGCACATTAAATTCCAAATGCAGCACATGTAGAAATATGAAGACTCAAGTATGGATGTTATCATCAGGTAATTTTCCTGGCCAGGTCTTCAAATGACATGGTGCAGTCTTGAAAAATATACCTTAAATGCCGAATGATGGGAAAACCTCAACATACAATCAAACCAGCACTCTTAATACCCATACCAGTTTTTGAAGAACCATTCAGTCGACTGTTGTCAGACCTTTACTGAAAATGAAAGAAGGCCACTAATATATCCTTACTATAATGAATATGACAACTTGGTTCCCAATGGCTATCTCTTCATGTGCAGTCACAGCTAAAATGGTGGTGGAAACATTTTTCACACATTATAGATTGCCATCAGAAATGCAGTTGGGCCAAGGTTCCCATATAGAGTCTTAAATTTCTCAAGACATAATGTGTAATTTGAGTATGAAACAGTCGAAATCCATACACATCATCCATCGACACGGGAAGCTTGAGCAAAATGGCATCATACTCTCAAACAATGACTGAAGCATGAGCCTGCAAAGCAGGATAGGAGCACTTAAAAACAATACAGGCAAAGATGGAACAATGGGCAGATAAGCATTTTGAAGCTCAGCATTTTAAACAGGAGGTGAAGTTTATAAGTGCAGAAGTGTTAGAATTGTTACTTTTAAAGAGGAATCCTCTGAATGCAAGACGCGGTAGTCCCTACAAAGTGATTAAGATGATTAGTAAAGTGAATTATATGATACATGCTCCAATTTGCAGGAAGCAGAATCAGCTGTGTTAAATCAACATCTTGAAACCATACCATCATAGTGAGGAAGATAAGAAGGATTAAGAATATCAGATTGTCGGGATTGTTGCAGATAGCACAGGCAATGACAGTGAGGTAGAAAGAGACATACAATTCACAAATTGAACCTCTGACCATCCAGTTAGTGAATACTGAAATAGTGGGAGTGTCAGGCACTGTATTCTCATACTATGAGGAAGGATGAAGGGAAGATCAAATGAGATTATTTGCTGCATTTAAGGAAATCTGTGGATCATTCTATACAACTTTAGCCAGGCATGATGTGGATTTAGGGAAATTTGCACAAAGAAAACACCATCCTTTATTATTTAAATCAGGAGAAATGGAATCAGATTGAATCTGCAAGTACAAATCCTCATTGAACTATTTTAGCTAGGTTGGACTTTAAACTTCATATCTGCATGAATGCTACTTAACCATGCTGCTTACTTCCACCTCTGCTCCACTGGCTTACTACATTCCAGACTCTTCTCCACAAGATGGTTCAAAGCTGCCATCTGCTTTTATCACAAGCTTCAATTTCTCCAATGGTTTTCTCACAAGCAGAGTTTATGGTTAACACCACCATGAGGTGGCTTGTTGCAGTCACAAGTGTGAAAGGTGACAGAGTTGTACCTGACTAATATAATAATTCTCCCATTGCAGTGCTAGTATCTTTTGACCTTATCAACTGATAAATTGACCTACTAATCTCATCTGCCTTTGCTTTGTGATACAAAATCTATTATTTTGTTATTTTCATATCTTCTAAATGACCTAAATAATAGCTTGGAGTGGGATTAATGCTGAGTGGAACAGGACCGTTTGGGGACTTAATGTGGCTCCCTGTTTTCTGTGAAGAGCATTCAGCTCTGGCTGAAGATTAAATGGAATGCTATGAACAGATAAAGGAATGCTGGAAAATGGGAAGCCTTCAAAAATAAGATAACAAGAGCCAGCGTCTGTTTGTTCCTGTTAGGGTGAAAGGCAAGGTTGGTAGGTGAAGGAAATGCTGGATGAGGAGAGAAATTGGGTTTTGGTAAAGGAAAAGAAGGAAGCATATGTCAGATATAGACAGCAAGAGATTGAGTGAATCCTTAGAAGAGTATAAAGGCAATAGGAGTACACTTTAGAGGGAAATCAGGAGGGGAAAAAGGGGGACATAAGATAGCTTTGGCAAATAGGGTTAAGGCGAATCCAAAGGGATTCTACCAATACATTAAGGACAAAAGGGAAACTAGGGAGAGAATAGGGCCCCTCAAAGATCAGCAAGGTAGCCTATGTGTGGAGCCGCAGGAGATGGGGGGGATAATAAACAACTATTTTGCCTCAGTGTTTACTGTGCAGAAGGACATAGAAGATACAGAATGTGGGGAATTAGATCGTGACATCTTGAAAAATGTCCATATTATAGAGGAGGAGATAGTGTTGGATATCTTAAAATGCATAAAGATGGACACCTCTCCCGATCAGGTGTACCCTAGAAATCTGTGGGAAGCTAGGGAAGTGATTATTGGACCCCTTGCTGAGGTATTTGTATCATCTACAGGGACATGATTTATATGTATTTGGAAAGGCAAGGACTGATTAGGGACAATCAACATGGCTTTGTTCATGGGAAGTCATGTCTCACTAACTTGATTGAGTTTTTGAAGAAGTAATGAAGAGGAATCATGAGGACAGAGCGGTGGATGTGATCTATATGGACTTCAGTAAGGCGTGCGACAAGGTTCCTCATGGTAGGCAGGTTAGCAAAGTTAGATCTCATGGAATATAGGGAGAACTAGCCATTTGTATACAGAATTTGCTGAAAGGTAGATGACAGATGGTCATAGTAGAGGGTTGCTTTTCAGATTGGAGGCCTGTGACCAGTGGAGCGCCAAAAGCATCGGTGCTGGGTCTACTGCTTTTTATCATTTATATAAATGATTTGGATGTGAACATAAGAGGTAATGTTAGTAAGTTTGCAGATGGCACCAAAATTGGAGGTGTAGTGGACAGCAAAGAAGGTTACCTCAGATTACAATGGGATCTTGATCAGATGGGCCAATTGTCCAAGGAGTGGTATTTAATTTTGATAAATGAGAGGTGCTGCAGTTTGGAAAGGCAAATCAGGGCAGGAAGTATATCCTTAATGGTAAGGTCCTAGAGCATGTTGCAAAACAAAGAGACCTTGGTGTGCAGGTTCATAGTTCCTTGAAGGTAGAGTCGCAGGTAGATAAGAAAGTGAAGAAGATGTTTGGTATGCTTTCCTTTATTGGTCAGAGCATTGAGTAAAGGAGTTGGGAGGTCATCTTGCAGCTGTACAGGACATTGGTTTGTCCACTTTTGGAATATTGTGTGCAGTTCTGGTCTTCCTCCTATTGGAAAGATGTTGTGAAACTTGAAAGGTTTCAGAAACAATTTACAAGGATGCTGCCAGGGTTGGAGGGTTTGAGCTATAAGGAGAGGCTGAAAAGGCTGGGGCTATTTTTCCTGGAGCCTTGGATGCTGATCCATCTAGAGGTTTACAAAATTATGAGGGGCATCATTGGATAAATTGACAAGGTCTTTTCTCTGGGGTGGGCGAGTCCAGAACTAGAGGGCATAGGTTTAGGGTGAGAGGGGAAAAATTTGAAAGGGACCTAAGGGGCAACTTTATCATGCAGATGTTGGCACATGTATTGAATAAGCTGTCAGAGGAAGTGGTGGAAGCTGGTACAATTACAGCATTTAAAAGGCATCTGGATGGCAATATGAATAGGATCGGTTTAGAGGAATGTGGGCCAAGTGCTGGCAAATGGGACTGAATTAGTTGAGGATATTTGGTTGGCATGGACAAGTTGGACCAAAGGGTCTATTGCCATGCTATATATCTCTATAACTCTAAAAGGGGTTGCTTCCCACAGAATGGGTGCAACTGCGCAAGAACAGATGGATCTCAACGGCCACTTGTGCATTGGGAAAGAAGCAGTCTGTTTCTCAGTGTACAAGCTATAACACAGATTGGCATCTGCATTCTGTATCCTTGCTGATGAAAAGACATCAAACAGTCATCACATTTCTCCCCATTGATATCTGCCCCATATTAAATTGTTGGATTTGAAGATGTGAAATGTTTGGACTCAGTCTGTCCTATCTGTGCAATATCTATGTTCACATTCTGTTTTCCTCCCACAGTGGTCCATTACCTGTCCACACCGCTCCCCCCACCCCACCCCCTCCGCAACCCCAACCTGGTGTCAGACTATTTATCAACCATGCCTCTGCATTCTGAAACTTTACTCTCTCCTAAAGCTTGCAAACTTCAGAAGCTCTGTTCAAGATGTACTTATTTGACCAAACAAGCCAACCTTTAAAGTTTAATCCAAGAATGTACTGTGAAAGCATGCTAGTCTTGGAGCTACCTCCCCAACAGCACTGTGAAATAAAATCTTTATTCCTTCATTCTGATCACTGGCTTGTTGCACCAACCCACAATATGTTTTCTTAAACAAGCAAAAAGTTTACTTTAAAAAATGTTGTAGAACCTGAATTGACATTTGTAACACAAAACTGGAAATGCTGAATAAATCCATAGTGCTCATAGCCAATTCATACTTGTTATTTCATAGAAAATGCTTGATTTCATAGAATCCCTATAGTGTTGAAGCAGGCCATTCAGCCCATCAAATCCACACCGACCCTCCAAAGACCAACCCACCCAGACCCACCTCTTATCCCTTTATTACCATGGGTAACCCAACTAGCTTGTACACTTTTGTCAATTTAGCATGGCCAATCAACCTAACACGCACATCCTTTGACTGTGGGAGGAAGCCAGAGTACCTGGCAGAAACCCACGCAGACATAAGGCGAATGTGCAAACTCTACATAGACAGTGACCCGAGGCTGGAATCAAACCGATGTCTCTGGAGCTGTGAGGCAGCAGTGCTAACCACTGAGCCACTGGGAAGGAATATTTTGACTCTCAAGATGTCATTACTTCACAAATGTTGACAATGCAACCTTCAGAGGCTCAGTCAACAAGGCAAATTGTCTTCTGAGACAGCTTACGTATAAGATAAAAATTAAGATTCAGAAAACTGGTTGAACATTCATTCTACGATTAAAGTTGAAAAGTGTGGCGCTTGAAAAGCACAGCAGGTCAGGCAGCATCTGAGGGACAGGAGAGTTGACGTTTCAGGCATAAGCCCATCATTCCTGATCCCAGTGACTCTCCTACTCTTTGGATGCTGCCTGACCTGCTGTTCTTTTCCAGCGCCACACTTTGTAACTCTGATCTCCAGCATCTACAGTCCTCACTTTTGCCCATTCCATGATCTGGCAGCATCTGTGGAAAAAGAAAGAGTCAATGCTTTGGGTCTGATGCTTTCACTGAAAGAAGAGTTATATCAAAGACAAAACATTTACTCTGCTTCTCTCTCCACAGAAGCTGTCATGTCAGATGGGTTGCCTGACCATTTTCTGTGCATGTTTCAGATTTCCAGCATCTGCTGTACAGTATTTTGCTTTCTCAAAACAAATGTCTTCAGCCACAATATCTTTTACATCAGGATATATTGAATTGCCTATGTCAGTAAATCTTACTTGGAGTATTCTCAGTGTTATAACAATAGACTTTTAAATGTCTTTCCTCTCCAAGCATATTGTGTAGGGACATAATTTGGAATACCACAAGATGCCACTTAAGTATGACTTAATCCTGATGAAAATCAGAAGGTCACGTTACTTCTCCAAGTTTTTTTCTTAATGTTGACTATCTTTTTCACAATGCATGAAAAATGTTTCACATCAGCCTGTGTTCACTGTCTACAAAATTGAATTTTACATTCTCATACTTTCAGTGCATATCTCCATCACCATTTTTCATTATAACTCATGCGGCTGCAACTGTAGTGCACAATGCCTGGAGAAACTTGTCATATTTGAAATATAATTTTCTGACAGTAGTGATGCTATATGGCCACAGTTTTACATCACTAAATTCCTCACTATGTATTATAGAGGGACTCCGAGGATTCAAACAACTCTTCTTCACTTCTCAAAGTGCCGAGAAACTGTATTAGATAAAAATAAATGTTAATTAATACATTTTAGGTATTGTGGTGTAGTATTTATGGTATTGAATGGTATTCGGTCATGAACACATTGCTATTTATTCAAAGTTGCTGTGCATATATTGGCTGCTTTACATTACAACAAATGACAAACTTCAAAAATATTTAATTGGCTGTAGCACACTTTGAGGTGCCTAATGGTTGTGACAAGTGCTGTATAAATAATGCAAATCTTTACATATTTTACCTAATGACTTCCCTCATGAAGCTACAGTTTAGAATATTTTAGTGCAGTGAAGTTGATACTGAGCCAGTAGCTGTTCACCAAAAGCTAGGAGATCAAATCCATTTTGGAAAGTTGAAAAAACTGAGTTTTCAAAAGTCTGTCCACAAGAATCTGACAGTTAGTTCATTTGATCTTCAGAGAGTGGAACATTCTGCAGTTGACACTATCCGTTGAATGCTTAATGCCCTTTGAAATGGCCTTGAAAACTGATCATTTGTGCTAACAATCACTGAGCACTGATGAAGAATGCTCAAGGCAACTCTCAGACAACCGAGAATGGGCAATGAATGAAGCCATGCCTGTGTTGATTGTATTGCTGAGAATGAAAGAACTGTAACATGTCAACATTTCATGTCCCTATTGCAGAAAGGCTGTTCACGAGAAATTACTCTGGGCTAATAAAAGTAACCAATCCTAAATAATCGGTCAGGAGAATCTACCAATAGATGCTCAATAAATCAGCTGAATGTTTGTATTTTCCAAAGTGTAGAATATAATTTAGAGCAGAGAAATCAGTTTTGCAAAATGAAATGTGTAAATTTGATCAAGAAATGTTCATTTATTGTGGCAATCATCTTATTAAGTCATTGGGCCAATTTTGATTGCTTAACCTTGAAAGCCCAAATCTAATCAAAGTATAGGAAAATCTAATTAATAAACTCAACCTGACTCCAGAAAGTAATTTCGGGCTGAATCTTACTAGCGATTGGCCAAATGTCATTTTCATCACGTTTCATGGAGATTTTCACACCAGGAGAGTGTGTGAGTGTTCTCACATGGTTGTCTTAAACACTCTTCAGTAACTTGGTACCATGGCACCATGCCTATGGTATCCATCTGGTCTGATGCTAACCTGATTCTCCAACTTACTATAGGTGGAAGTACTCACCACTGCTCACTACTCACCAGTGCCATCTTAAAATACTAGCTGTGCACCCATTCAGGCATTGACACACATGTATGTAGTGTGCTTGCGGTTTAGGCTTCTGTACACTGTAGGTGTAAGGTTGACACTGCAAGGTGCTATACAGCAACATGTCCCTCCCTTAACTGCTGACATTAGATTAGATTAGATTAGATTCCCTACAGTGTGGAAGCAGGCCCTTCGGCCCAACCAGTCCACAGAGTAACCCACCCAGACCCATTTCCCTCTGACTAATGCACCTAAAACTATGGGCAATTTGGCTCGGCCAATTCACCTGACCTGCACATCTTTGGATTGTGGGAGGAAACCGGAGCATCCGCAGGGAACCCACGTAGACACGGGGAGAATGTGCAAACTCCACACAGACAGTCGTCCAAGACTTGAGTCGAACCTGGGTCCCTGGTGCTGTGAGGCAGCCGTGCTAACCACTAAGCCATCATGCTGCCCATGCTTTCTATCTTTGAGCCTGTGATAAGCTACAAGGCCAGACAGAAATACTGTGAGCTCGTAAGGTCTGGCTGAGGCAGCAAAGTGTGAAAAGGCACGGTAGGGACACAATGAGCATCCAAGTAGGCACAAACTCAGTGAGCACTTAAGAGGACACTAAGAGACCAAACAAGCAGCCCTGAGATGCAGCCTGGTCCAGCCCATGAGTCGGGTGTCAGTGCCTGTGTACAAAGTGTCCTTCCATTGCACTGAAAGGTGCTGGTGTGCTCCAAAATGAAACATTCAAATGCAGAGCTCACTAAATGGATTTGTACTGCGGTTTACAGAGAGGCCAGTACTTGTCTGAAGCCAACCGCCAGTGAAGTAAGCCATGAGACATCTGTAATAATTGTCAAAGATTTTGAGATTTGAAGGTCCAAACAATAAACTAGTGTCAAAAACAGAAGTTGTTGGAAAGGCTGAGCATGTTTGGCAGCATCTGTGAACAGAAACCAGAGTTAATGTCTCAGGTCCAGTGACCCTTCCTCAGTAATGACATCTCTGCAGTAGGCAACTCTTGAACCCAGACCTCTCAGCTTAGGGGGAAGGGACACTACCACTGCACCATAAGAGGAACAAGCACACTAATGAGCTGATATAATATGTGATAATCAATGCTAATAGGCTTCTCCCTGCTCACTACTGACAATCTGGTTTCAGTGTCCAACACTTCGTTTAAAAACGAGGCCGTTTCCTCTTGGTTTTGAGAAAGGCTGCACTCGACATCTCTTTTGATGTTTCAAAATTTCTTGCTATGGCCTATGTCATTCAGGGCTGGAAGGTTTCTGCCCTTAGTATTGCAATTTTGTTTAGATTTACAGGGGTGGGAGGGAAGTGAGAATGATCTCATTTAATTTTTGTCATTTTCATTGCATCAGATATTTAGAGACCACATGTAGAATTGCTGAGGAGATACCTCTGAGCAAAATAATATCTAAACTTGCCATGTTTGGTATGAGATTGTGCCTGAAGTAATCACTTAAATTGAATAAAATATTTAAATGATTATTCAAGAGTACTAGTTTAAAACAGTGCTCATGGTTCCTTCATATGCTACATGGAAGAATGCTTACTGATTTCATCCTCCCTAAGAATGTATTCAATAATAATTTAACCATGTATAATTTTGGGTAATTATAGACCATTTAGGTGCAGTTCCTTTCAGAAATACACAGGTAGCTTGATATTCCATCATTTCAACCAAATGGCATGTTGTCAACTAAAGATAAGTTCAAAACAGGTATGGCAAATTAACTCTCAATCAAAAATTAATTGTTTACAATTTCATTTCACTAAATGAAACTGGTTATGGCTTTTAATGTTCCCCAAGAGTTTTGTATTCCATAGGCTGAATATTTCAGAAAAGAAAATTACTTCTAGGGTAGATTGAAGCCAAGTTGTTAATACATGTCAAACTGAGATCCACAATCCAGCATCCTCTAGCCCATGAATTGAAGAGAAAAGTTCATGTTTTATGAAAGATATGTATTTGTTGCAAAAGCAGAAATGCTGGAGAAACTAAGCAGCTGTGGCAGTATTTGTGAAGAGAAAGTCAAGTTAATGTTTTAGGTTTCAGAGGGTTCTAAAGAATGGTCACTGGATCTGAAATGTAAACTCTGCTTTCTTGCCGCAGATGCTGCCAGGCCTGATGAGTTTCTCCAGCAATTAATGCGTTTGTTTCAGATTTTCAGTAGTTCTTAGGTTTGTTTCGAATGCATTTGTTGAAATGTGTTTTCAATAAACATGATCACTTCAATCACTGGTTGAATCACATTCAGGTTAAAGACTTTACAAGGTTTACCAGGTCAAGACCTCAGAACATTCCTGAAAATGTATTAAGTTGTTAAGGCTACAGTCAGCCACTATTCAGACATGGAGGCCTGAAAGCTGGGGTGTACATGCCCCAGAACTCTCTGAGTAGTCGTGAGTCCCTGCATTGTTTTGATGTGAATGACTGTTTTCCCCTTTAATACAGATGGAAGCTCGCTCTTTTCTAAATTTCCCATTTAGAAGAGTACTGAAAGCTGATTTCTTACCTTCAGAAAAATTAGACTTTTTGATATATCTGTCGCTACTGCATTATATTACTGTTTTGAATAAAAACCACTGGGCAAACATTTAGTGCTTCTCTGAAGTCTTCTTAAAACTGTCTCGTATATGTCAGCTGGGCCTGTTCGTCAAGTGAATGATGCCAATTATGCTGATCTGGAAGGAGCTGGTTTTGTCTCTGAGGGGTCCAACTGACCATCTTTTCGGGTATTTTGCTGCAACAGCTATCTTCTAATTGGAAAATCTGAGCCAATGTCTTGTCCATGGCCTCTTAGGTACTTGCCTGGTCTTTCAGCAGGTGAATTACAAAATGTATTTTACAGAGGCAAGTTTCAGATACAAGCCATTAGACATCTTCATTTAACTACAACCATTGAACATGTAAATAACAGTCATGCATGAGCATAATTTAACTGTTTCCTGCCACGTGTTCCTGTTTCATGGGCTGTCTTGATTTTGATTGGACTCTTCCATTGAGACAATACTTATCTACATAAACCCATCTCTTCCTTGTGGATTCCAAATCCAGTTTGATAATGAGTCATGTGTTTCCTTGAAAATAACTAATCTACACCTTTCTCACCTTTCCTCTCTTTTTGTTTCTAGTAAGCTTCCCTCTGACCTTTCCCCGATTTGCTAACAAATGCTTGCAAATGTAAATCTCCGTGATTGTCTAGAAATCTGGCAAAACTTGAGAGCTGGCATCAAAGGAGCTTCCTCCTCACTGTATATGGTTGATTTTCTAATGTGGGGCCTCTCCAGGCTGAAAATATAGAAAATATATATGTTAAAAAGACACACTTTAAAGAAGGTATATGTTATCATGAGCGCAGATGATCAACCATCTGCTGTGAGTGTGTTAAAACAGGCAGCGTTCAAGTTTTTTTGTGCTGGCAGCTTATTTCATGTTTATTGCTCATCAGAATTAATGAGACATAGCCTCAACACATTGCTATGCAACAACATGAGCATCCTTGTGCATTTAGAAAAATGAACAACTGGCAAAGTGCATTGCATTCTTCTGGTTCTATAGTGTATCAATTTAAAGTAGTCTAGCTGTAAACCGTTGTACTCCATTGTAAATTGATTTGGGTCAGAATGTGTATGAGTCAGAAACAGTGAGATCAATGTCATTCATAATTAGATATATATAGATGTTACAGCAGTAACAGGCAGTAGCATAGTTAAATGTGAATATCAGAGATGAGAATTCTCATTGGCTTTGCAAAAGACTTCTCATTATCTCTCTCCACACTGAAATACATGGAATGACATTAAGCGTGGTATATACAAATCAAACAAACCATAGACTATCATTTCAAATCTCTTTAATGATGTGACAAGTGTTATTTACTTGTGAGCAATGGCTAATTGTTAATTATAACCCTTCTGTTACTAGAAATTAGCTAGTCAAATGAGGGTGCTTAATTCATCAAATTTTAATTGTTGGAAATTTTAAAAGTGCAATTTTTAAAAAGGACCTTTCCTTTCAATTCTTTTTCACCCTCTTGAACTAATGAGGGTACTCTATGTATTTTTTTAGCCAATGAATTGATTCATTAATTTACACTTCCTTCACAGTCCTTTATTTATTTCACAATCCTTCTATTTCTTAGGTTAGAATGAGTAAGAAACAAGAAAATTAGGTCATACTTTCTGCTACTTGTAATACAAGCAGTTTAAAAGTTGAAATATGCAAGGGTTAGTCCAGCTAACGGCAGATGGAAGTCAGTGCCCTGCTACTGTAAAACATGGGCCAATCTACTTACTTTGGCATCTGTATGTGGCTGAGCTATTTAATTCCTCATCTGCTGTTCAGGTTTTAACATGGGGGTGCAAATTTCACCACATTACTTCCATTGATGCTCATAGTATGCTCATTGTAGTTTAATCTACTCCTTTTTCCAGATGTGATTTGGTGTCATACTTTGTTCCCTTGAAGAGTTTTGGGACTTTTTCGTGTTGATGGCAGTTTTCAGAGATGTTTTTGTTGTTCTTGACCTGTGATCATGTTATAGCTGATCACATGACAGTTGGTTACATGCTTGCATACGTGGTAGTGACCATAAATTTTTAATCCACTAAAGCTAGGTCTGCTGTTGTTGAGTGTCTTTGAATCAACGGATCAAGGCTCAGCAAGATTTATTGACTTAAAGGGAGTGGAGGGAAAAATAGAAAAATATCGATCTGTCATCTCAGACCCTCTGGCCCTGACTCTGAATGTTTGTCTATGATTCTACTGACATCTACAGCTCAATTATTGGAAGTCTTCAGTTGAAAGTACAGTCCAATTTGAGCAAGACATTGCTGGTTGGCAGAAAGGGCACATTACAGGTTATTATTCACTGGTGCAGGAGGATGCTACCGTGTAAGCCTCCCTGCAATGTTACTTATCTGCAGCAACCTTCTTCAATTTTTCATGCTTTAGAAATTTTGGCGTGAAATGCAGATTGTTATTAGATGTTTTAATCTTGGTTACCATTGTGTTTACTAATTCAGTTAGGCTCTCTATACAGTGTATCCTTTGGCAAGCAACCATTATTCATTCTAACAACGCAACCTTGCTTCAGCATCTTCTTGATTGTTTACAAATTAGAGAACTGCAGTACTCAATTGTTGGGAGACTCCAATTATAAACAGAATGAAATATTTATTTTGGTGAGATTAGATTCCCGACAGTGTGGAAGCAGGCCCTTCAGCCCAGCCAGTCCACCCCGACCCTCCTAAGAGTAATCCTCCCAGACCCATTTCCCTCTGACTAATCCACCTAACACTATAGGCAATTTAACATGGTCAATCCACCTTAATCTGCACATCTTTGGACTGTGGGAGGAAACCGGAGCACCTGGAGGAAACCCACGCAAACATGGGGAGAATTAAACTGTTAATTTGTAGCACTTTCAGAGTTATTGAGCTACTGATTTTTAATATGTATGATCAGTGTTAATCATTAATATTGAAAGTCAACAATAAAATTAAAACAAAGTTACAAGTGAGAATGGAAGGCAATAGTCAAAAATAATTATTTCCACAGGAATGCATTGGAAGTGGTTCTGGCTTTAGTGCAGCTAATGCTGTAAACTTGATAATCCTGTAGATTATGTCAGTCCAAAATTTCTCATCAGTTGCAGTTTGTCTCTTTCTTGTGGTGATGCAAGCAGACCAAATTAGGTTTGATAATTTACTTTGAAACTTCCTGAAACAAATTATTTCCAATAACCGGATCTCTCTGTGAAACTTTACATAAATTGCTATTCCTTTTCATTCAGTGTTGGTGAATGTGAAAACTAAATTAGTTTCTATTTCTTTGATCTGTTGGATTTACCATGGCAGATGCACTGTCCTGTAACCCTGGTCATTCACAGAGGCAAGACATCCTTCCACTGGGCAAACACTCATGCCATTTGCATCTTTTGCTTTGGAAAGACATATCTGCTTCTGAGACTGGCACTCATCCATTGAATTATTCCAGTTAAGAAGGCCAGGATATTCAAGGATACAGAAACCAGCTTGGATGATAAAGGTTATTTTCCAACATGCAAACTTTGCTTCCCTTTAATCTTTCTTCTGGAATACCAGCATGAAAGTCTTGGGAGGTACTCCTGAAGACTCTGAGCAAACAAAGAGGATTGGAAAGCTCTCTCTTCATTCCTCTTTATCATAGGTTGGCCCTCATCTCCAAAAAATGCGAGTGATCCTTTTGAGAGATGGCACATTTCTTTCATTTAACAGATAGCTAGTACCTACCCTTTCCTCCCCACCTCCACCGATTTTCCACATGCACACATATGTGCACATTTGCAAGACAATGTTTAGGAATGCTCACCCTGCTTCCAATGGATAATTGATCTCTTATTTCTATATCTCCATGTTGTTGTCAACCTTTGCTATGCCCCATTTTCTCTCCATACCCTCCAAAGCCCTTTCATGGTTGCTATGCATCCTACAAACCCTCTCACCCAGAATGCACTGGCTGAGCATCTGTTCCTTTGGATGGCCTTATTCTGAATATTTGGTTGAGTTTCAATGGATAAGCTGAGCAGTCTGTTTTCAAAGTTGGAAATGGAGTATTTGCTTCATTTGATTTACATCTTTATGGGGCTAAATTAGGTTATTCTTTATTTAAAGTGTTTGGTTCAATGTGTATATGTTTGTTTGGACAAGATTAAGAGGTGCATAGTGCAGTAAAGCTTCTGTTATTGAAACTAGAATGATTCTGTCTAACTAATGCTTTTACAGGCTTGCAAAAGTAGCAGCTTCTTTCAAAGCATATATTTAAATGTATTTTTTTCTTAAGTGCTTTTCAAAACTTGCCATTGTTATTATTTCACTCTGTGGTGCTACTCTGTGTACCAAGGGAGAGAATGTGGAGGATGAAGGGGGGAGTGTCCATGGACGTATGGATGGGGAATGCAACAGGTGGTGTGAGGAATGAGGATCAGCGGTCATAAAACTCATTAATACAACTGGCATAAAGTTTCAGACAACTGAAGATGGCTTTCCAACCACCCTGCTCTCTATATTGCTTCTGAAGTTGGCAAGACTGATTCAACCCTGGCCCCATTTCTCCGGAATGGAAATTGTGTGTGGGTGGGCTGTTTTTATGGAAACGGTTCTGCCAAATGGGGAGATTTCTGATTGCAGTTCCCTGCTTCAATAGTGAAATTTTGGCTTACTGTTCTCAATCTTGTTTGAGACGATTGCCTTTCTACACGGTTAGGATGCTCAGCAGCCGTGCCAATTGTTTCATGTTTTTCGCAACAAACAATCATCAGATTTGTCAAAAATATTATCATCACAGTGGATCTGAATGTAAGCATGGTCTGTCATTGTGATTCACCCATGTGATCATGAGTAATACAACAATTTCAATTCCAAGAGCACCATTTCAGAAAAGCATTTTCAATAATTAAATGTGCAAAGCTCTTTCATTTTATTGAAGGTCACAATGAAGCTGGATTTTTCAGTTCATCTGACATAACCTAGACTCCTGAAAGTTAGCCATGCCTTGAAATGCCTGACTTTGGAGAAATTAATTTTATGCTTTCCTAGTCGCAATACATGTGCTATAAAAAGTGATATTTCCACATGTGTATATAGCACGTCTTTATGTATTATGCGTATTTAGCACTGCTGATTATAGGATAACTCATTACACATTGTACAAAATCTGTTTGAGTGGAAGACATGTGCTATTTAAAGAAATTTTGTCTTTAAAGCACTGCATAAATGAATACTGTGCTTTTCACCCCAAGGACAGCCTTTTCACTTTACAGATACCACCAGCTTCCTTTCAGTGATCTGCTGTTTACTAGAAGTCAGCATTGAGAAACACATGAGATATTCAATACTAGATGTGAAAAATCAAGTTTTGCTCATAATGAAAGCATTAGTCAAGTACATAGGATTTCCTTATGCTTTTTGTAAAACTGCATCGTTTCATCAGGATACAATGAGATGATCTTCTTTCATTTCACAATATACATTACATTCACTTCCAGAAGTGATCGCATGTGCTGACAAACAACATCTCTTATTTTTACTGCACCTAATTGTGCAGCACTTGGATACCATAAAGCAGAACCAGGTGATTAAGTTTGGGAAAAATTGCCAAATGAGTGTCGCGAACAGTTCAACCTGGATTTATGAACAAAATGCTAAAAGATGCGGCTAATTTGCCATGTGATTCTTTATTTAATATGGGCAACAAGTTAATTGGGGTTGCATTATTCCTAGGAATCTTGTAACTCCAAATCACAGCCAACTTTTATCTCTCTTGTCTCCTAACCCCACTTATTTTGTGAGGCCTTTGCCTGGTGACAAGTGTCATAAAAAACTGAAAAGTCTACGTGGCTGGCACCCTAGCCACAATGTTTAATTATCAACAAACATAAGGAACAGGAAGCATTAAAACCTATAGGTAGCAATTAATCTGGGGCTCAAACTGGGTGTTGCTGAAGCAATGTAACCTAAAGCAGGATGTCAGAGATTCAGGACTCATTAGGCCTCCATTTACAGTTTTCTCAACAAAAACTGTCAATCAAGTGAAATTCTGAAGAGGAGTTGGAGAGTGAGACCCTTTTTTCTCGGATGGTGATGGCTAGCACAAGGTGACATAGCTTTACATTGATAGATGATAGATATAGGACAGATGGCAGAGGTAGTTTCTTTACTCAGAGATTAGTAGGGACATAGAATGCACTGCCTGCAACAGTAGTCGACTCCCCAATTTTAAGTGCATTTAAATGGTTTTCGGCTAGGCATATGGGCAAGAATTGAATAGTGTAGGTTCGATGGGCTTCAGATTGGTTCCGTAGGTCGGTGTTACATCGAGGGCCAAAGGGCCTGTACTGCGCAGTTATGTTCTATGTTCTATGAATGGCCTACAGGAAGGGATTGCTTGTCTATTCTCTGATGTTGGGGAAGCATTCCTGCTCCTATTTCTTGCAGTTGTGTGTGATTGTGTTTCTCGACAAATAAAATTGAACATGTGTGCCCTCACATGATGGCTATTGGACAATCTGAACCAAATTTTTGAAGGCATTCCTAAATGTGTATTAGTACCCCAATTTACATACTCAAGACTCCACCTGATGGCAACCTCTGAAAAGAAATAATACCTACAAATATGGCAGAAACACCAATGCTTGGCTAAGTAAGGGACAGGCATTCCTACTGTCAAATTGCACTGCCTTTTAACTTGTTTATGTCT
The DNA here is from genome assembly GCF_047496795.1 of Chiloscyllium punctatum. NCBI lineage: Eukaryota > Metazoa > Chordata > Chondrichthyes > Orectolobiformes > Hemiscylliidae > Chiloscyllium > Chiloscyllium punctatum. The sequence continues at coordinate 29,383,410 of NC_092782.1, forward strand.
GGATAAACAGATGGATCATACACCAGTTTCAGATCCAGTCTGGGATTTTTTTATACAGATATGAAATTCCAACATGTGAATGTAATTCTTGTTTGGTTCATTAGAAATGTACATTAAAAAGAAACAAATCTATCTGTCATTGTTTCTGTGTTCAATGCACCCAGTTCGCCTCCTTCTCACTGAAAATGGAGTCTCTTATAAAGGATGAAATTATGACACATCTGGATAGTAGCAACAGGATAGGTCAGAGTCAGCATGGATTTATGAAGGGGAAATCATGCTTGACTAATCTTCTGGAAGTTATTGAGGATGTAACTCTGAAGATGGACGAGGGAGATCCAGTAGATGCAGTGAACCTGGACTTTCAGAAAGCTTTTGATAAAGTCCCACAGAGGAGGTTAGTCAGCAAAATTAGAGCATATGGTATTGGGGGCAAAGTACTAACTTGGATTGAAAGTTGGTTGGCTGATAGGAAACAAAGAGTAGTGATAAACTGCTCCATTTCGGAATGGCAGGTACCAGTGGGGTACCGCAGTGATCAGTGCTGGGACCGCAGATTTTTACAATATATATTAATGATATAGAAGATGGTATCAGTAATAACATTAGCAAATTTGCTGATGATACTAAGCTGGGTGGCAGGGTGAAAAGTGATGAAGATGTTAGGAGATTACAGGGTGACCTGGACAGGTTAGGTGAGCGGTCAGATGCATGGCAGATGCAGTTTTATGTGGATAAATGTATGGTTATCCACTTTGGTGGCAAGAAAAGGAAGGCAGATTACTACCTAAATGGAATCAATTTAGGTAAAGGGGCAGTACAAAGAGATCTGGGTGTTCTTGTACACCAGTCAATGAAGGTAAGCATGCAGATACAGCAGGTAGTGAAGAAGGCTAATAGCATGCTGGCCTTCATAACAAGAAGGATTGAGTATAGAAGCAAAGAGGTTCTTCTGCAGCTGTACGGGGCCCTGGTGAGACCACACCTGGAGTATTGTGTGCAGTTCTGGTCTCCAAATTTGAAGAAAGACATTCTGGCTATTGAGGGAGTGCAGCGTAGGTTCACGAGGTCAATTCCTGGAATGGCGGGACTACCTTACGCTGATAGACTGGAGTGACTGGGCTTGTATACCCGTGAGTTTAGAAGGCTGAGAGGGGATCTGATTGAGACATAAAAGATTATTAAAGGATTGGACAATCTGGAGGCAGGAAACATGTTTCTGCTGATTGGTGAGTGCCGAACCAGAGGACACAGCTTAAAAATATGGGGTAGACCATTTAGGACAGAGATGAGGAGAAACCTCTTCACCCAGAGTGGTGGCTGTGTGGAATGCTCTGTCCCAGAGGGCAGTGGAGGCCCAGTCTCTGGATTAATTTAAGAAAGAGATGGATAGAGCTCTCAAGCATAGTGGAATCAAGGGTTATGGAGATAAGGCAGGAACAGGATACTGATTAAGGATGATCAGCCATGATCATATTGAATGGTGGTGCAGGCTCGAAGGGCAGAATGGCCTACTCCTGCACCTATTGTCTATTGTCTATTGTCTAAAATCCAGAAACAACCAGTGACATTCTTTTCCAGTTTTTAACTCTTGTTTCATTAAATCAATCGCAGGGTTATGCTGGAATCCTGCTGTTTTGCAGCTTAGATGCTTCCCTTTCCCTTTTGCTGTACCACTTGTATTTTTTGCTGTGCTTTTGCCACTATTGTAACACCTACCATGTTAAATTTACCCACCAGCCTGCCTTCAGAAGCAATCCTCTTGTAGATGGTTTTCGACTTCTCACATTGTTTTCCCAGGATTTAATGTTATTTAAAATTAGCTACAAATTAGTTTCATCTACATGTTGCATTTCACATTTATTTATGTGTTTATGTATGCTTTATTTTTGGCAGACCAAGAATTTAAAGGGTGCACTATAACAAACAAGATGCCAATCAGTCAGCAGGTTCCATATAAACCTCACCTTTGCCAACAAGCTTTTCTACATGGATGAATCAAGTTAGTGAGGTCGACCTTTGCACTAGGTAACACTTTTTTCCTGGAGAAAGGACACATCAGGATAGGGTGCAACCTTAAAATGCCAGAGGTTAGATCATTTTTCATTTACTCCCATTTGCATGCTACCCATGATACAAGCTGCATGCTAGTATAAATTTATGAAACCAACTCAGACATTCCTGTGGAAAATCCAATATGATAAACCTGATGCCAAGTTCAACCCAGACACTGCAGCATGTTGTAGAAATGTAATTATTATTGTGTAAAATATGTTTTGGCAAATTAATTCTGTTGTTTTCATCTTTGGATTGAATTACTAAATGAGTGAGTAAATAGGTTGTGGTTGGTGATTTGCCAAATGGCTATTTATACCTGCGGTTTTTAAGAGACTTGAGTCAAGCAGAATGTTCCTTGGTTAAGTAATTATGGTTTCATGAAGCCACCACTGTATTCAGCATCTCTTTGGATTTGGCTTGTTTAACAAACTAGAAGCACAAGGAAAATCACAGATATTTCAAAATGAAGATAAGATCCTCATGAAATTTTTTAAATATCTAATTTATTGTGGAGTTATGCAGTGCCTAGGAAAAATGGTCACCGAATTTGGATAGGCATTAATATTTAGTGGCATGTGTTCCATGAGCAGTAGGCACAAGCATTTTTTTTTGAGAAACCAACCCTTGTGTTGTAGAGTTTCTAATGAATGTCTTTTTAAAATGTTCTTTGGAAGCCAAACAGAATAACAATCTTAACTTCCTATTCAATAGGTTTTCACAGTGGAGGAGGCTGCTGCAGCAGTGATAGTTAAGGAATTTACTGTTCATGAGTGCAGGCATGTGCAGAGGGGATGGGATCAGGTAATAGGACAACCAGAAGCTTGGTGGACTGGGAGGAAACTTTTATTCTCCTGGCTCACAAGCAGTGCTCGAAGAAATATTTGCCATTTCTCTGAAACTATTCTCACTCTCAGTTAGATTAGATTAGATTACATTTCAGTGTGGAAACAGGCCCTTCGGCCCAACAAGTCCACAAAAACCTGCCGAAGCGCAACCCACCCATACCCCTACATTTACCCCTTCCTAACACTATAGGCAATTTAGCATGGCCAATTCACCTGACCTGCACATCTTTGGACTATGGGAGGAAACCGGAGCACCCGGAGGAAACCCACGCAGATACGGGGAGAATGTGCAAACTCCACACAGCCATAGTTAGCTATGGCTGGAGTTAAACTTGTTAAGTATTTTAAAGGTGAAGCCCCCCAGCCTCATTTGAACCCAAACTGACTTCTGGAAGCAAGTTATGGTTCCATCCTACCTGCTTTTTTTTTCATTCCTTTTTGGAGACTAAAATGAACTTGATATGTGATGAATAATATCTTTGTAATCCACTGGCTGCACTAAATCTTGAATTAAAACAACAGTTTGGCTGACTACACTAAGGCTGTTACCACCACATAAACTCATGCTTACTTCATAATTTGATATTAATTTCCTGTGTCAAAGAGCACATCAGTTTATTATAGAATTATCTACAGCCCGAGAATTATTATATCAATCCTTCCTTGACTTACTGAAATGAAATTTTGATATATATCAATACAGAAAATTAAACTTGACACTGTTTCACTTAATCATACAATTTAGTAATCAATTTGTAAATATAATACAATTTTACAAGTTAATTTGTGATCATTCTTTAACAATAGCTGGATTTAAGCAAGTATTGAGTATCCCAGAGTACTGCTTCTTGAAGGTATACACATGTCAATGCAGTAAACTCACACTAATACAAGAGCAAAGCCCTCAGAAAATATAATTTGTTATAAAGCAGAAATTGTTACATTTACTTTGATCATTACATTACGTTGGTACCTTGATTGTCACACTGGCATGTGTCACCATATCTTAGAGATGAAGCGTTTGAGCTTATATTAGAGTTCAAAGAATACACCTGAATAGCTTAAAGAAAATAAAGGTTAGAAATCCTAGGAGGAAACTGAGCATGACTGACAGTGTGCACACTGACCCAGAACAGCTCTTGACATTGTTTTCATTTAAAAAGTCTCAATTTTTCAATGTATTCATTTTTTCTAAACAAAAGACTTTCTGCCACATTTTTAAATATAGGAAATATTTAATTTGCATCAATGGTGGCAGTAAAGGTTTTCCTGTTGACTGCTCCAAAAAGAGAGATCCAAATGTACATATTGATGATAATGTATTTGTGACCATATCCACATATATGTATCTAAATGTGCATATCTGCTGGACGTTGGACAGACAACTTTTAAATGGAGCTTATGTGCTGTGATTTAAATCACTGGATTGTTAAAATTCTTGAATAATGCAAGCTGCTTGCTATCAAAGCATTAGGATTGAACGATAGGGCTATTACCACTCGGCTTATTTTTAAACAGTAAAAATCTCAGTAATTGTCATAACTCTGCATATCAGTTGCAGCATTAATCACAATGAATAGGTAGATGCATTGTTAATAACAATAAGGATTTTAACTACAGATTATGATGGAGAAGGTGTTACGATGGAGAAGGTGTTACAAGATGCTAAAACAGCGTCATATACAAAGCATTTAGTTTATAACTAGTCAACTTCCTCTGGTATTACACCTTACAAATTAAGACTCAGGGCTGTGTGCATATGTTCGTGATTGTAAGAGTAAACAAAGCTCGTTGGATTTTTATTCTGAGTGGTTTCTAATTGCAGTTGGGTCCTCCACTAAAGGACACCATATGGCAGCATTCACATGCTGTTGACTTCATCCTGGTTCAGATAAAAGCAGTAAAACAAAAAACAGCTCTCTAACTCTTACTTCTCCTCATATCACCTCACCCCTGACATGCTTGTGATGCAAACTCTTACTAACTAATGGTACCTCATGACTCCCCCCAGGGTTCCTCATGCCTTCCATGTCAATCTATGGCCCCTATTCCACTCCCATAACCATTTATAGCCCTTTGTCAACTTAGACTCATGATGTGGAGGTGCCATTGTTGGACTGGGGTAGACAGTTAAAAATCACACAACACCAGGTTATAGTCCAACAGGTTTATTTGGAAGTACAAGTGTTCGCAGCGCTGCTCCTTCACCAGGTAGCTAGTGGTACAGGATCGTAGGACTCAGAATGTATAGCCAAAGATCATAGTGTCATACAACTGATGATATACAGGGCGACTTTTATATCCATGGGTCTGGTTTCCACGGTTTCAGTTACCTCGTTTACAGCAGCTCAAACATATTACAGCGAACATTCCAGAACCAGGGACCGAGGGCTGCCGGGAGGGAAACTTTCCCATTTAAATGAATGGGTTCACTCCTATCCATGGTTTCGGGCTTCAGCGGTAGGTCTTGAAATGTATTCCTGAGGGTACGGGGGGTGGGGAGGGGCACAACTGTATTGAACAAACCTAGATTGCTGTTAAGTCTTTCATTTTTTAGAATGGGTTGCAGGTTTCAATTCATTAATATGTAAATCCCAGAACTTCTTCCAAGTCATATTCCCGAGATGACTTAAAGTTTTATAAATAAAGGTGATACCTCAGCTCGGGCAATGCATTAAAGGTGTGAGGTTAGAGTCTGCATGTATTCCAATCTTGAGTCAGACTGGTTCCATTTCCAAAGTAGGAATTTATAAAATGTTACATGGATTGACTGTCTGCAGATAGTGTGCTTTTTGAGCAAAATAGAATGCATCTGCAAATACAATTCTGCAAATGTAAATTCATCCCAAAGACTTATATGTGTGTGTGTGAGAGAGAGAGTGTGTGTGTGCTTGATGGAGTGTGTGCGTGAGTGTGATGGAGTATATGCCTATGAGAAGGTGTGCACACGGATGTGAGTGTGGGGTGTGTGTGTGCCTGAGAGACAGCGTGTAGATGAGAGAGGGTCTAAGTGAGTATGTGAGTATGTAAAAGTGTGTGTGTATTGTGTGAGTGTGTGTGACCCCAATACACTACACTTTCACATACACACTCACAAACGGACATACATAGCATACATACACTCACTCTTACATACTCATACAGACACGCAGATCCTCTGTCAAACGCATGCTGTATTTCAGGTGAACGCACACACACTCTCACATGAAACACACATACGCACAGTCTCTACCTCATTCTCACACACACACACACTCTCACCATCTCTCTTTCTCACATGCATGCACACACATATAAGTATATGGGGTGAATTTGCATTTGCAGAAATATATTTGCAGATACTTCCTATTTTGTTTATAAAGCACACAATCTGCAGGCAGTCAATCCATGTGACATTTTATAAATTCCTACTTTGGAAATAGAACCAGTCTGACTCAAGATTGGAATACATACAGACTCTAACCTTATACCTTTAATGCATCGTCTGAGCTGAAATGTCACATGTTTTTTACAAAACTTTAAGTTATCTTGGGAATATGACTTGAAAGAAGTTCTGGGATTTACATGTTAATGAACCGCAACCTGCAACCCATTCTAAAAGATGAAAGACTGAACGGCAATCTAGGTTTGTTCAATGTATCACATCAGTTGTATGACACTGTGATCGTTTCCTATAAATTTTGTGTCCAATGATTTTGCTCCACTAGCTCCCTGATGAAGGAGCAGTGCTCTGAAGGCTAGTACTTCCAAATAAACCCATTGGACTATAACCTAGTGTTTATGCGATATTTAAATTAGTATCCTGATACCAGGATATGAACTCTCTCAACCACGTTGCCTTTTATATGTCTATGCCAACTTAGTGCCACTCAGGCCATGCCATGGCCCATTGGCCACTCCCCTTTGCCTTTTCGGCTTCCATGTCAATCCACCCAATATCAACTATTAACAAACATCAGGAGCTGTGGTGAAATTAAATAAATTTTGAAGGATTTGTAACAAACATTACTATTTTAAACAGTCCCCTTCACTGGTAACAAACCCAGTCAAGATATTTAAATATTTTCAAAAGTGTTGTCCCTTATAAAAACAAGCTTTTGTTTTTCAAAGCCGCACATCAAAAACAGCAAATTTCCAAATGATTGTTTGGAGCTACTGATCAAACTGTGAACTGACAAGTCCCCACTGTGATAATGTTCGGTTGTAAAAGCAGTCAAACAGCACCAATCTTATAATGATGAGATTCAATCTTATGCCGATAATCCTCTATTAAAATTACACGAGTTTACTTCCTAACTGCAGGCCTTTTTTCTTTGTAACATTTAAGGAACAGGAGAGTGAAATGACTGAACAGCTTGTGGAGTTGCATAGCTCTGTCTATCATGTGCTACTTATGCTGTTTGGTACACAAATAGTCCTACTTTGTAGCTTCATCAGGTTGACGCTTCATTTTTAGAGTGATTGATTCTGCTTCTGGCATGCCCTCCTGCACTCTTCATTGAGCTAGTATTGACTGTCCAGCTTGATGTTAATATACAAGTGGGAATATGCTATGTCATGAGATTACAGATTGCATTGGAGTACAATTCTGCTCTTAATGATGGCCCACCAAGCCAGACTTGAGGTGCTAGATCTGTTCAAAGTCTATACCAAGTTAACATTGTGGCAGTGCACAACACAATGGAGAGTATGCTCAAGGTGAAGATGGGACTTTGTTTCCAACAGAACTTTGCAGTGGTCACTCTTACCATTACTGTCTTAGACAGGTACACCTGTGGCAGGCACATTGGTAAGAGTCAGCTCAAGTATGTTTTTCCCTCTTGTTACTTCCCTCAACGCCTGCTACAGACACAGTCTAGTGGTTATGATACAGTCTAACAGCTTTCAAGAGATGTTTTTCATTTGAAATGTAAACCAGGGCATTTATAATGAGAACAGATGACAGGGGAATGTTAATCAGTTTTTTAAATACTACATATTAATTTGGCAATTAATGGTTCAAGGTACATTATTCTGTCTGGGCCTTTTAAACTGTTGTGACATCACAACAGCTACAATAGGTGTCTCAACATATTTTTTTTTAAATGTTTGGCTGATTTATGTCTTTCTATGAAGTTAGATTTAAAAAAAACTGAGAATTCACACTGCAAAGTTATACTGCTGTTAAACAACTAACTGTAATCTACTCATGTTCGTGTAAAATTTCTTCCAGCACTTTCTGTTCACTTGTGGGAACTGGGCATCACTGGCTGGGCCAGCATTTATTGCCCATCCTTAGCTTTAGAGTCCAAGAGTCAGAGAGATATATACCATGGAAACAAACCCTTCAATCCAACTCATCAATGCCGACCAGATATCCTAGATAAATCGAGAGCCATTTGCCAGTATTTGGCCCATAACGCTTTAAATCCTTCCTATTCATGTATCCGTCCAGATGCCTTTTGAATACTGTAATTGTACCAGCCTCCACCACTTCTTCCGGCAGCTCACTCCATACACCCCCCACCTTCTGTGTGAAAAAGTTGTCCCTTAGATCTTTAATATCTTTCCCCTCTCACCCTAAACCTATGCCCTTTAGTTTTTGACTCCCTCACCCCAGGGAAAAGACCTTAGCTATTTACCCTGTACATGACCCTCATGCGTTGCCCTTGAGTAGGTGGTGGTGAGCCACCTCTTTGAATCATTGCAGTAGATCTGCTATAGGTGGACCCACAATATCCTGAGGGAGGGAATTTCAGAATTTTGAAGAAATGGTGAAATCAGTGAAGAAACAGCAAACTATTTCAGTAAGATGTGCAAATGTTTGCAAATTGATTTTCCTTTTTTACTTAATGTATGAACATTACCTAGTTTGGAAAACAAGCTTTTTGTGTAACCAAAATAATTTGATGTCATGAGAGTCCAGTCTATAGCATGGTGTCAAATCTGCCCAAGATTCATTGTAAGTGACCAACATTAGCTTTGATTGATGTACTAGATCTGTGGCTGTGTACATATGTTCCTGACTGTCACCCTTTTAGACTATATATATAATATATATAATATATGTAAAACCTCAAGCTATTGTAAAGGATATCCTTTTTGAAATCAACTCATACAACAAACTCCCTTCTCGGGTTCTCAATGAGCAGTCAGTTTAAAGCAGAATGCAATGCCAGATGGCTGCATATTTTATATTGCTGTATCCAATGTGCCAAAAATCCAGTGAAAATGATTTTCCACAGTCTCTTGGCATCTTTCAATTTAGCAAAATTACAAATTAGCACCATTTCAGATACTGAATAAAAGAAAATAGTTGTAAATTACAGTAGTCGCAAGTGTAAGTGTGAGAGAAAAGTGGTAATTTGTAATAGAATAATAGTTGATTTCTAATTGTATTGCTCACAGAAAAAAAACTTTTACTAAAATGATGTGATTCTTTTTGGATAGCTACCTTTCAGTTTTTTGCTAAGTCTGCAATTCTTTTCGGTTCTTTCTTTGTTTCCCTACTATTCCACTTACTTTTCTGCGATACGTCTCTTTTCCTCATCTTTGTACCGAAGTATAATCCTCTGTTTTTTCTTTCCTTCCTTCTGCAAATTTACTTTACCCTACCCCCACACCCCCCTCCCCACTATTTTTTTGATACTTACTGTTTGCCTGTGCCTCAGATTGCTTATTGACTCAAAATAAGATGCATTTAGATAGCAGCCAGTGTATTTTGGGTGGAAATTGGGTACCAAGAACAGTTATCCAGAGGATAAACAAGACTGTAATGTGTGCAAGTTATACAGAGACTGGAAGGCACTGGGAGTTTCAGGCCAGAGGGAAGAAAAAACAATCAGCTAACTGAGCAGAAGTGGGTACTGCAGATGCTGGAGATTAGAGTCAAGATTAGAGTGGTGCTGGCACGGCACAGCAGATCTGGCAGCATCCGTGGAGCAGAAAAATCGTTTTGGGCAAAAGCCCTTCATCAGGAATGAGGAGGACAAGGAGTGCAATCCTGAAAATGAGAGTTGGAAAATGTGCACGATAAATTTCTGAAAAATGTTTCCCCTTAGTTATTGCAAGCAAAACAAAAGTCAATACAGTTGCAGAAAGAAGATCTTTAACTTAGTGGGTTGGTAGTTAAAGTTGGTCATGTTATTTACCTGCCCTGATGCTACTGGCAGCTGATTGATCAGAGATGTAACTCTCACCACATCGTATGTGCCAAGTCATCTGAACAGAAAGTGACTTTCCCAAGTGACCAACCAACTGAGGAGGTGGATCTGTATTAGAGAACCAAAAACTAAGCTAATTATTTTTGAACGTTCTTCAGGACCCACTGGTAAACAGCATGGAAGCTTAGGTATTTTTCTTGCCATGGTATGACCCAATAACGAAAAGGCTCCTCTCTACTTGGAGAAAATGAGGACTGCAGATGCTGGAGATCAGAGCTGAAAATGTGTTGCTGGAAAAGCGCAGCAGGTCAGGCAGCATCCAAGGAGCAGGAGAATCGACGTTTCGGGCATGAGCCCTTCTTCAGGAATTCTACTTCGTCTCTACTTGGGCTCACTGGACAGCCCCTCGACCTTGAGATTTTCTGATGCTTCTGACTGAGAATGGATGGGAAGGCCAGCTGATTGATTTAAACAGTGAACAGAATTTAAAATATCCTGCACCTAATTCCTGAAGTAGTGGCTGAATTCATGGCAAGTTGGACTTTTCTTGCCACGTTTAAGAAATGTATAAAGCTGAAAAAAAGGTAAAGCAAGCATTCGTATTTTTTAGTGATTGGAACGAGTGCTAGGTGGATCTCATTAACAATGAGATCCTTGATTGGAGTTGTTAGCCTGGGCCAATTAGGTATCCCTGGCTGGCAGTTAGATATAAAAGGAGATTCAGAGAGTATCTTCATTACAGGGACTAGTTCTGAGCTGGCTGGTCAGAGCCCATGCACTGTGCACATGTAAATAAAGGGTGACTTGGTGACGGATACTGGCCGCTGAACAGCCATTTCGTAAAATCATTACTGAATGATACCAAAAGGCTTTAACTTAATTAAAACTATTTAAATTTCAGCCTTTTGCTCAGAAACTTCTTCAAAATTTAAGGAACTGTTCAGCATTTATCTACATATATCTAAGTTCTGAGGCAAGTAAACATGATTAGTAAAATATTTGTGAGTAATCCACTTAGAGTACATTAAAACATTTTAAAAACTTGCTCTGATTCAACTGCCCACACATTTTCTCTTTATTGCACTTATACCTTGACTCCATCTCTTATTTTTGGAACTGATTAGATGGAAAGTCAGAGCACACAAACTGAAAAATTAGTGAGAATTCTATGTTTTGATGTTTTATAAATGAAAAGAAAACAACAAAATGCTTTCTTGAATCTTCCTGGAGGTTTCAATCTGCAGTTTTTTTCATGTACAAGTGAGAAAGGTACTTACAAACTGTATGCACTGTAAGTCTTCTTGCAGTTAGTTTTTTTTAAAAAATAATTTGATTGAGTATAGAAAGAAATATGCTGAAAAAGTGTTGCTGGAAAAGCATAGCAGGTCAGGCAGCATCCAAGAAGCAGGAGAATCGACGTTTCAGGCATAAACCCTTCTTCAGGAATCATGCCCGAAACATCGATTCTCCTGCTCATTGGATGCTGCCTGACCTGCTGCGCTTTTCCAGCAACACCTTTTTAGCTCTGATCTCCAGCATCTGCAGTCCTCACTTTCTCCTATAGATAGAAATATGTAATGGGAACTATGCAACCAAAGTGTGTCCCATATTCAAGGTGAAGTTATTCATGTCACCTCAGACCTCTGATGGAAAATATTGTTACTGACATTTCAAATACAGAAAGTGTCATCATTTTCTTATAAAAGTTGTATATTTTACTGAAGCCATGATTCATATTTCTAGAAATATTTCTCAACTTATTGGAGAACCCCAAGATGAGTTTCAAAAGAATATTTTCTGTGATTTGATGCTTCCTTCCCTATTTTCATTGGTGGGCAGTGCTGACAGCTCATTTTGAATTTGTTGGCTTTCTGAACTCCATGATTTATGGTTTTCTTTCCTTGTTGCTACTTGTTGATTGGTACAAGACCTATGACATTAATGAGAAGCACACCATGTGCGGAAAGAAAATTGGTATTTCTGGAATCACAGCTGGTGAGAACCAGTGACCCTATTTCGTGCTTGAAACAGGTTTGTTTTATATGACCCATTTTCTTCTGTGCTTTGCTCTTTTGTTCCTATCATGTTTCCTTGTTCAAACAACCAAGAACCAGTGAGAGGTAAAAGATACCTTTCTCTGTCTTATTCTCGGTGTGACCTCAATACTTTGAGTGCAGGTAAACAATGATTTTGCGTACAATGATAGATTCAGCAAACACACTCCCATAATGGAGCTTTGCTACTCAAATCTGAGCTACAGGGATAATGCAAGAGACAAAGGGCTGTGGAATTGGAATGTGGTGTCAGCAGTTTGTAAAGCATGGACTTGGAAGTTGCCTTAGTATCCTAATGCATACGGGACAGTTTAAAAAAAACATTTTCAAAGGTCTAGCAGGTTTGGGGAAATGGGACATTTATTCCCTCCTACTTCATGGTCACTTAAATTCCTCAAAGAGCTTGTCGAGGGGCCTGTCCATTCCCAAATGTGCCTTGCGTATCATTTCCTGGTGAGCCCATTTTATGTACAATTTTGGGTTTACAGTAAATCGGAGGTAAATTTCTTTGGAAATATTTTTGGAACAGATCAGTTCCTGACATGACAGATGGTCAGGTTCCTGAATTCATCCAGGTTAGGTTTCCTATCCTCGTTTCAAAATCCAGCTCATGGTGTCAATAAGGTAGGCTGACCCCGACAGCCCAGTCCCTCTCACCGGCTCCTATCACATGAAGCTCTGTGTCAACAAATCAAACTTTGAAAACCAACTCTACAATGTACATAATCTGTACTAAGTAGACTTTCTTTCTTTGCTTTTTTTTGAAGGTCTTTACAATCTTCTTTCTCTTTAATCAGTTTTGACCTCTGCTATTTTTTTCACAGCTTATTCAGATTTATGTTTGCTGTCTCTCTGTCTAACCATCTTGTTTTAACCTTTGTTCCTTTGTTCTTTTGCCCTGTTGATCTTTCTTTTTCACTTTCTTTTGTTCTTTTCCTTTTTTCTGTTCTATCTTTCTCTTTGTTGGCTTCTATTATTTCCTGGATTCATCGCAAACACTCACCCATCCAGGATCATTTTTGTCTACGTCCATTGTGGTTACATCTTGTCATAACTTTTGGTGCTCTCAGTTACCCTCTCTTTTTCTCAATGAGAGGTGATTAAACTTTTAGGGAAAGTTGTCTTGTGTAAACAGAGCACAACATTGTGAACAGCTGTACCATTCATTTGTATTAATAAAACAAATTTTACGCTGCTTTTCACTTCCCTATTTTCCAGCAGGCAACCCTATGAAATACATTAACCCTCGCTTTGGCAGAAGTGTGACATAAAGCGAATTCATAGCTCATTCTCCAATACATTTGGCATTTACAATTTTCATAATGGATACATAATTAGTTCTCTTGCATAAGATATGGTTGCAATTGCTACATTAGGAAACAGGCAAGAGAATGAAGTAAACAGGGCAGGAAATGATTTCATGCAACTTAGGGTCATTATGTTCTGTATTCTTCTTGAAATTTGAATTTCTCTTTTAGTTTTGACAAGCAGTCCACAAACGTGATACAGTGTTGAACAAGATATAATATTCAGCAGGAAAAGGAATTTATGTTCATTTTCGATCTTACACATAGAGGTAAAAGTTCAAATTTCATTGAGGAATCTGGAAAATGTTTAGTTTAGTTAATTAAATAAATCTGTAATTTAAAAAAAAGAGCAACATTAATAATGGTGCTGAAGAAGTGGCCAATGTGGAAAAGAAATCTGTTCCACTCATAGCCCTTAAAGGAGGATCTAATCTTTATCTTTGTCCAGTTTGTCTACATGGACCTGAAACAATGTGGTGAGCTCTTAACTGCCTTCACTTTACCTACTCAAGAGCAATAAGGATAAACAGTAAACACTAACCTTGTCAGAGGCACGCAACTTCTCTGAATTGTAAATGAAAGAAATATAGGAAAACAATATATTATTCCTTTTCTTTCTAAAAGTAGGCTTTATTTCTTCAAAAAGGAAACAAAAACAGATTTAAATATTATAAGCAGGCTGCCACTCTGTTTGGGGGGATGACGGCAGAGTGGTATCATCGCTAGATTGCTAATCCAGATACCCAGGTAATATTCTGGAGACCCGGATTTGAATCCTGCTCAAGCAGATGGTGGAATCTGACTTCAGTAAAATTCTGGAAATAAGAGTCCTATGATGACCATAAAACCATTGTTGGAATATCCCACCTAGTTCACTAAAGTCCTAAAAGGAAAGGAAACTGCCATCCTTACCTGGTCTCCTCTACATGTGACTCCAGAGCCACAGCAATGTGGCTGAATCACAACTGCCCTCTTGACAATTACAGATGGGCAATAAATGCTGCTTAGCCAGCGATGCCCTCATTTAGAGAATGAATAAAAAAAGCCCTTATCCTTTTAATGAACAGAATGAAAAGCAAGAGAATTGCTAACTGGGGCTTTGAGTGTTAGGGTCATGCTACTGACTTCATAGTCTGTTCAATGTTTGTATCACAACTTTTGTCTTTGAGTTTCATTAAAATCATTAAAACAGCAATCTAATATTCTTGCCTGCATCCTAATATTCATCTGCTGTTCTGAAACAAAACCAATCATCAAGCTGACAAGGAAGCATCTGAAATCTGCATTCGATGGTATGGACACTGAAGGTGTGCTGCAAACAGTGTGGAGAATATTCCCAGGCCTTGAGTGACATGGACAATGGTGAGAATTTTGGATAGTGTGACGAGAATAAGAAAATGAGATTCTTAATATTGCGGATAAAGGAAGTCTGATTTTCCCTGTTTAAGGATTCAACAGCTGAGATGAGAATTTGCTAGCAAATGGCAAGGACCCTATTTGCAAGCATGTTAGTAGTAGCTAATCTCACCTTAGTTTTTGCAGTTCACAGTTCCCATAGACAGCCCACTGAGAAGTGAGTTAAAAATCACACAACACCAGGTTATAGTCCAACAGCTTTATTTGTAAGCACTAGCATGACCACCTGATAAGGAGCAGAGCTCCAAATGCTAGTGCTTCCAAATAAAACCTGTTGGACGAAAACCCGGTGTTGTGTGATTTTTAACTTTGCCCACCCCAGTCCAACACCGGCACCTCCAAATCAGGACTGATTAGGTGGTGCTATTTCCTAATTTAAAAGTTGGAGTGGGTGCAGTTCACTGATATGGTCTCAGGGCTTTCATGTTGGTACTAATCCCAAACAGTTCAGGACACACTCAATAGGCAGGTACAGCCTCCACCCTCGATCCTCAGGCATCAGCATCAGTTAAACACCAGCCTCGCCACATCATTGTGGCCGAACCCCTCAGCACATAAGCACTTCACTACTGCATTTTGAAGCTCACTAGCACCTTACATTGCATTGGTCCTACTGGGTACGTTTCATCCAGGCGCTCATCATCTCATCCATCTGCAGAGGAAGTGATGATCTCCCATAGTCAGCAATCCAGTGATACTTTCCAATGAGTTACTATGGCAGTGACGGCTAACACTAACATCCTTCTCTATACCTCATTGCCATGCTGAGGTTGATTGAAAGGACAGATGAAACAAGGAACCCTTTTGAAAGTTAGGTAAAATCCTAATTTGTCTTAGACTCATAGACATGTGCAGCATGGAAACAGACCCTTCAGTCCAACCCATCTATGCTGACCAGATATCCTAACATAATCTAGTCCCCTTTGCCAGCGTTTGGTCCATATCCCTCTAAATACTTCCTATTCATTTACCCATTCAGATCCTTTTAAATGTTGCAATTGTACCAGCCTCCATCACTTCCTTTGGCAGCTCATTCCATACACGCACCACTGTTTGCGTCAAAATGTTGCCCCTTAGGTCTCTTTTATATCTTTCCCCTCTGACCCTAAACCTAAGCCCTCTAGTTCTGGAATCTCCTCCACCCCAGGGAAAAGACCTCATCTATTTATCCTATTCATGCCCCTCATGATTTTATAAACCTCTATAAGGTCACCCCTCAACCTCTGATGCTCCAGGGAAAACAGTCCCAGCCTCTTCAGCCTCTCCCTGTAGCTCAAACCCTCCAACCCTGGCAACACCCTTAATGAATCTTTTCTGAACCCTTTCAAGTTTCACAACATCTCTCCGACAGGAAAGAGACTAGAATTGCTTGCAATAGTCCAACAGTGGCCTAATCAATGTCCTGTACAGCCGCAACATGACCTCCCAACTCCTGTACTCAATACTCTGACCAATAAAAGAAAGCATACCACACGCCTTCTTCACTAGCCCATCTACCTGCAACTACACTTTCAAGGAGCTATGAACCTGCACTCCAAGGTCTTTTTGTTCAGCAGCACTCTGCAGGACCTTACCATTAAGTGTCTAAGTCCTGCTCTGATTTGCTTTTCCAAAATGCAGTACTTCACATTTATCTAAATTAAACTCCATCTGCCACTCCTCAGCCCATTGGCCCACCTGATCTGTACTCTGAGGCAACCTACTTTGCTGTCCACTACACCTCCAATTTTGGTGTCATCTGCAAACTTACTAACTATACCTCCTATGTTCACATCCAAATCATTTGTATAAATGACGAAAAGCAGTGCACCAGCACCGATCCTTGTGGCACACTGCTGGTCACAGGCCTCCAGCCTGAAAGGCAATCCTCCACAACCATCCTATTTCTTTTACCTTCAAGCCAGTTCTATATCCAAATGGCTACTTTTCCCTGTATTCCATGTGATCTAACCTTGCTAACCAGTCTACTATGAGTAACCTTGTCGAATGCCTTACGTATGAGATGGTACGCTCGAATGATATATAGATGCTTTCAAATTACATAAGATTGCAATAGATAACTCTAGTGATTAGAATGAGGGGTCAGGTAGTTCTCATTAACTATACAATTCTTTATTGGATTTGTTAACCTGGACAATCAGGGAACCTTGGCTGACAGATACAACAAGAGTCTCGGAGAGTCTCCTTATTCTGGTGTCTGGCTGTGAGCTAGCTGGTCAGAATCCCTGTACTGTGCATGTGTAAATCGCAACAAGGATAGAACTCCTCTGGTTCCCACCTTCTACTCCACCAACCTCCACATACATTGCAATTTCCTTTGCCATTTTCGCCGCCTACAAACAGACTCCACCATTAGAGATATATTTTCCTCCCCACCCCTATCTGTGTTCCGAAGAGACCATTCCCTCCGCGACTCTTTCGTTAGGTCCACGCATCCCCACTAGCCTACCCTCCACCCCCAGCACCTTCCTCTGCCACCACAAGAAGTGCAAAACCTGCGCCCATACCTCCCCCCTTACCTCCATCCAAGGCCCCAAAGGATCCTTCCGCATCCGACAGAGATTTACCTGTACTTCCACATATGTCACCGTTGCACCCGATGTGGTCTCCTCTACACTGGAGAAACAGGACTCCAACTTGCAAAATGTTTTGGAGAACATCTCTGGGACACTCTCACTAAACAAGCCCACTGCCCGGTGGCTGAACACTTCAACTCCCCCTCCCACCCCATCAAGAACATGCAAGTCCTTGGCCTCCTCCACCGCCAAATTGTAATCACCTGATGCCTGGATGAAGAACGCCTCATCTTCTGCCTTGGGAGCCTCTAATAACACGAGATAGATGTGGATTTCACCAGTTTCCTCATTTCCCCTCCCCCCATCTTATCCCAGGTCCAACCTTCCAACTCGGCACCACTCTCTTGAACTGTCCTACCTGTCTATCTTCCTTCCCACCTATCCGCTCTGTCCTCCTCTCCGACCTATCCCCTTCACCCTCACCTTCATCTACCTATCGCATTCCCAGCTACCTTCCCCCCAGTCCCACCCTCCTCCCATTTATCTCTCAGCACCCATGGACCACAAGCCTCATTCCCTATGAAGGGCTTATGTTCGAAACATTGATTCTCCTACTCCTCCTCCTCAGATGCTGCCTGACCTGCTATGCTTTTCCAGCACCACACTCTTCAATTCTGATCTCCAGCATCCGCAGTCCTCACTTTCTCAATGTGTAAATAAAGTGTGACTCAGTGACAAGATACTGGCCATAGTGCACTCATTTCAATAAATACAGTACGACAGGGGAAATTTCACCAATCATATTGTGGTTTCTAATTGCCATTGAACTGACTGCTTGCTGGGACCATTTCAGGGCGCAGTTAAGATTCAAACTATTGCTGAAGTAACCTACTTTGCTGTCCACTGCACCTCCAATTTTGGTGTCATCTGCAAACTTACTAACTATACCTCCTTTGTTCACATCCAAATCCTTTATATAAATGATGAAAAGCAGTGCACCAGCACCGATCTTTGTTAGGAGTCATGTGTAGGCCAGACTAAGTAAAGATGGCAGATTTCCTTCCCTAAAAGAATGAGTAAACCATGTGGCTGTTAGTAGACTAGCTTTCAAATCCAGATTTTAAAAAAGTCAAGTATTGGTCTTGCTTTATGCAGCTTTTAGAAGCACCGAGATTTTGTGAAATAAATTGTTAGGATAAGAAAAGCTCTGTGCTTTGGTCTTGGTGCAAATGGTTCAAAACTTCATTATCATCTTAAAAAGTATTTCAAGTTATGACACATGAATTTGAGTGATCCTTATAAAAATGTAAAATGCAACCAATGCAGTTATTATTTCAATAGGGTGTAGCCTCCAGCAGTAAAAAAGAGGGCTATAAAATTCCACTTATAGACTTAGCAGAGGCAACTTCCTTTCCAATAATTGAATGATGATGTGAAACAAAGTAGAATACAATTGCTTTTTGGTTGGTAGGGTTTCTTTCCAGTGCGGCACGAAATACTGAGACTGAATTAAATCGTGAACCCCAGGTAATCACTTGTATTTTACTGAATCAATTTATATTTTTAAATAATTCCAGTTGTTGGGTCTTCTCTGTGTAACACACAATTGAGGAGACAAAGGCCTTGGGTTCCAAAGCTTATCATTGCTGGCAGCATGATTAATCTGTTTAGACATCAATTGTGGATCTTTTTTTCAGCAGCAGTTTTTTTGCCAACAATTTGCTAAAAATAAAATAAATGGTAGCAAATATGTTCTGGAGATAGAACAGCAATGATAAGCAGATTTCTTCCTGGGCACACGTCCCAGTCTGTGTCACATCAGGATTTTCACCTCACACAATAACATTTAAAGTAGGTAATTTATAAAACATAAATGGTGTAAACTTTTGAAATAGATCATCGACAATGTGATTAGTTGAACCAAAATGCTCAAAACTCATCTAAAAGTTGTGCATCCTTGAGGCCCCATGATTTACTTCATTGGATTGCAAATCTAGGTAAAATAAATAGAAGTGCATCAGTGGTGCACACAACCACTCTTTCCCAGTACTACTAGAATATTAATGATGGGAAATATCTTGTGTGATGACATCTCATTATTGGCACTCTATTCTATTTTGCTGACTTATATTTGGGAAGATGTTTGATGCACCCGACACCACGTCAAGTTGGCAACTGCACAAGTAATACGGGATGTCAGGGCGCTGACAGATTTTCTCACCATCAGATCTTTTTCCTTCACCAGCCCAGGTTATGTTGGTATAGTCACAAAATATGAGAGGAAAACCAAGGATCCAGCCATACCTGTTATTCACATTACACCAATGTTCACATTGATGAGTAAGAAAGCTTTCCTTTAACTTGAGTGTGTATATGAGAGATTTTTTTTCCCATAAATGCAACATTTTTCAGCTCAGAGAACCAATGTCAGAATCAAGCACAGGTCAAGTGTAGGTCAATGCATAATGTGATACAAATTGTAGAATTTTATGTGTGTATACACACACAGACATAGAGTCATAGACGGAAACAGACCCTTTGGTCCAACTCGTCCATGCTGACCAGATATCCTAAATTAATCTAGTCCTATTTGCCAGCACTGAACCCTTCCTATTCATATATAGAGGAACCTTGATTATCTGGCATTCGATTACCCAAATATTGGATTATCTGGCAGGATCGCAAGGTTCCGGTGCTAGGGTAAACAATGTTATCCGGCATTCAATTATCCAGAAGTAAATTAATTGAGCAAAATATTCCTGTGTCCTTTGGATAATCGAGGTTTCTCTGTACCCATCCAGATGCTTCAAATGTTGCAATTATACCAGTCTCCACTACTTCCTCTGTTAGCTCATTCCATACACGCACCACCTTCTATGTGAAGTTACTCCTAAGGTCCCTTTTAAATTTTCCTCTCTCACCCTAAACCTATGCCCTCTACTTCTGGACTCCACCACCCCAGAAAAAAGACCTTGTCTATTTATCCTATCCATGACCTTCATGATTCATAAACCTCTATGAGGTCACCCCTCACCCTCTGACACTCCAGGGAAAACAGCCCCAGCCTCTTCAGCCTGTCTCTATAGCTCAAATCCTCCAACCCTGGCAACACCCTTGTAAATCTTTTCTGAACCCTTTCAAGTTTCACAACATTCTTCCAATAGGAGGGACGCCAGAACTGCACACAATATTCCAAAATTGGCCTAACTAATGTCCCATACAGCTGTAACGTGACCTCCCAACTCCTATACTCAATATATTATTTATTATATGTTTTGTTTCAGTTTTTTGAGTTTGTAACTAGTGGGCTTTTTGTGTGTCAAAGTTAACTAATTTATAAATATTTTTCTCTGTAGCCATGGTGATTTCTTTTAAAACAGTTTTGAGGCCTGGCTTCAAAGTGAATGGGCTTTGTGCACCATCAATCGACTTCCGTTGATTTTAACTAGTTTTGTAACCCAACAAGTTGTAAGAGACTTGTGGAGCTCATGTTTTTTTAAGTATAACAGAAATGGCCATAGCTTACAGAGGAAGACTTTCAGTTTTACTTTTTGACTTTGACCAGAGATATCCTGTGAAATCTTAGAATAGGACAACTGTATTGGCTCATGTTTCTGAGAAGGGAGAGACATACAAAGAACTAGGTTACTTTAGAGGTGAGGTCTTGTTGTTAATCCTGGACCAGACATATTGGGATAAAACCCTGGAAAAAATACCTCAGGCTGAGTACATGAAAACTCAGATACAAGATAGCTCCAGAAAGAAGCTATCTGCAGTTCAGCCTTAAAGTTGAAATCACAAGCTGTTAGAGAGAGGACTCTGGTGTGAGTACTGTAAGAGAGGTATTTGGGTGCTGTTCTAGGGATGTCTTTGGGTTTGTTTATTTTTAATTATAAGAGAGAGTTTTGGGATTAAGGGATTATACTTTTATTTTGTTTTTACAAATCTCTGTGTTTAAATTATGTCAATGATTTGGTTTTTAAATTTATTCATTTGTTGATAAACTTCCGTTTTATTGTAAATATAAAATCTGCATCATGGTGTGCGTATCTTTCAGCAAGATACCATTTTGATAAAGCCAAAACAAATCAAAATATGATCTGGCAGACCAGGTTCCTGCCTGGGATCTGATTTGTCTGATAATAACATCAGCTGGGATCATGACAATAGTTAAACTCAACTCAGCTCCTACAATACTCCTTGACTGCTGTTCTATAACAGCATCACTCAGAGCATCACTTTGACCCCTTTACCTATTTCCATAATAGATATCCGTGGCTTGATAGGATGGAATTAACACTTTGTGTCATTTTGAGTTTTTACTTTATTTCTTATAGTTTGGTCACCAATAAGACAACCAAGTAAATGTTGTAACAGTTTTCTGGACATCTGAAAAAAATTAGTCTAAACAGATATTGGCTCACATGGGGCTTAATGTGTGTACCTGTTACAAATGGGAGCAAAGAGCTTAGATACAAAAATGTAGAGATAATGATCCATCCAGGAGAATTCAGATTGTCATTAAGTGTATCCTGGATTTTGGAATTGTGCGATCATAGAATCCCTGAAGTGTGGAAAGAGGCCATTTGGCCCATCAGGTCAGCATTGACCCGATGAACACCACTCAGAGCCATGCCCAAACCTTTCCCTGTAACTCCACATTTCCTATGATTAACCCACCTAGCCTGCACATCCATGGACATGATGGGCAATTTAGCATGGCCAATCCAAACAACCTGCATATCTTTGGACAGTGGGAAGTAACTAAAGCACCCGGAGGAAACCCATGCGGACATGGGGAGAATGTGCAAACTCCACACCGACAGTGATGCGAGGTTTGAATCAAACCTGACTCCCCGGAGCCGTGAGGTAGCAGTGCTAACCACGGAGCCACCATCCTATCCCTAAAAAGTATTTTCAACACAGTGTCATTTTGAATAGTTATTTCTTCTTTTACTATTTCCAGTGTTTAGTAATGTTGTTGGAAGAATCTGCCAAACTAAGATATGCTGTTTATGAAGCTGCAGCAATTAATTTCCTTGATTACAAAGAAAGATAATTGAGCCATTTTTAAAATACATCAAATGTCTGTGTACTAGGTGTGAACTGATCTAACAGGACCTGTATTTAGAGTTATTTAAGAAGAGACTATAAATTGCATACCAATAGCATAGTTGAATGCCTCAGCAGCACTAGAGAGTTGTGATGCGATTCCTACTGTCTGACATACTTTGCCGTTCTGCCCCATGGCTTTTAGGACAGCGATCCAGTAACTTATTCAAGAGACCACTGACACTTCTAATGACTAAAACTCCTGACATTTTCTATTGGAAAATTGCATTAAAGTTGCATTAAAGCTATATAAACTCTGTCGGTTGAATCTCTCACATCCACCTCATGGGAACTTCATTCTGAATGTAAAATAGACTAGGCTGTACACATACCTTCTGTGCTCTCTGCTCAATTTCTTTCCATCCAGACAAAGGGGCCATAAAAATATCTTTTATATATCTTCAAAGGAGAGAACAAAGGGGAAGAACACAACATACTTGTCAAGGTCTTGCTTAAGCATGAAGAAAGAGTTACATAGATGCAAAGCACAACATATTATGGGATATCCACTCATAAGGGTGGAACCTGTCTTTAGAAGAGACAATTAGCTTGAATAGGCATCTCTAACTAGAGTCCTGAGTGCATTCTGCAGTATATATTAAAGAAGAATGAAAGCAGTAAAGGACAGCTAAATAGTTGCTTTGAATTAAGGACACAAGATATGGGAGATGTTATGAAGTGTCTGCAACACAAAACCAAAGAAAGGCCATGGCGAATTATATTGAACTACTCATGGTTGTAAGGATATAGAGCAATTGAATCTTGGTCATCTGTCTAGCATAATGGCTTGGAATTTTCTCCCACTTACTGATGCAACTTGCTCAAAAATGTCATTAGCCCCAGGTAAGTTCCTTTCGAATACCAAATGATAAGGAAGATGTATCATAGCTTATAAAGGAAGGGATGGGGGTGCAGAATTGGATATTGGAAGCGGAGTGAAATTAACTTTCTACAAGAAAGGTGGTGAAAATATAATAGAATTATTTGGTAGAATTAGAAAGGTGGGAACGGAAAGAAAAATTCAATTGCTGGATAATGAACAAAGCATGTGACTTGAGGGATGTGCCAGTGATAATGGTGTATAATGGGATGAGTCAAGTGGATTATCCAACCCTCTTTTGTTCTGTATATTTCAGTATTCCTGTAGCTTAGTTATTTAACATTAATTGCAAGGTCATAAAAATGGATAAATTAAATCCCTCATTCTGTATCTAATGGTAAAGAAAACAACAGCAAGAAAATAATATTAATTTTATCCAAGATTTTAGCAAAGATGTTTTTGAAGCTTTGGACATCTGACCATAGGAAGGATCGTAAAGATACATTGTTTACAGTAATGCAAAATTACCTCTGTTCAAAGATTTGAATTTAGCAATTTAATGAAAATAGCATTAAAACTATGAACTCTGTTTCAGCAATGGCCAGTGATGGAGTAATCAGCATTCTAAACTTGTCCACATGAAGAGATTTCACCAGCTTCCTATTTATTTTGTTATTTTAGAGTTAATGAAATCTTTTAGAAGGGGATTAATTGGTTGGAAAAGGAAGGAATATTAATGGGCATTAGAGTTGAGTAAAATGGCCTAAGTGGAGAAAATCACCTGATGGACCAAATAACATTTGCTTTGTGGTATGGTTCTAGACAGAAGCCAGACAAAATTCTGACTGGAGCAGGAAGCAAGATCCTATCTAGAAACCATTTACATTTCAACATAGGCATCACTTTGGAAGCTGAAACTATCTTAGCTTTGCATTGTAAACATCAAAATCTTCTTGTGCTGAACCAATTGAGGGTTTTTGTTTTGGTAACCAAGCTACCACTGTTCCTTCCCATCACAACAGTAACTAGTAAATATTTAAAAGACCTAACAATTCTATCTTGAGCTCAGTACACATTGTGCTGAATATTTCTAGATGTCTGCGAATGTATATCTGAAGACCTTCGAAACTCAAGTGTCACGTTTTAATGGTTTTGGTAATGAAATGATTCGAGAGCATTAATACACTTACTCTGCCCATGTCCCACTATGGCAGGTTGAAGTACTAATCAGTGATTCAATGCTGAGAAAAGGGCTTGCTAATGTACAGGTGAGTGAGACATTTGGGAGGAACTGGGGGGCAGGTGTGAATACTGAAAGATCAGAGAACAACATGAACATAGGAAATTGGTGAAGATTGTGCTCCTGTTTGCAATGTGCTGTTTATAGATAAATAATTGCAGGGCATCAGTGGTGTAGGTGTGGTGAAAGGGGAGGGGCCAGAGGGGAGGGTTGGAATTCATGTGAGAGAAACAAATAATGAAATGAACTGGTGTCAACACCGATTTGTGCTAGTGCCAACCATTATCATGTAAACAGGAGACATGGCTTTATCACTTGCTTATGCAACATTCTGTTGTCAGTATGAGTAATGTGACTGAAAGGAGCAACACTCATTAAGTGTAGACAATGGAAATGTCACAAAACATAAAGATTATAAGGCATCCTAGGAATTTTGATTAGTACAATAATGATAGTGGAGAGGATGGGAATAATTAGTGGGGAGATACCCAGAAATATAGTGAATTGGTGTGACTCTGATAGTAAAGCAGACTCTGATGTAATGTGAGCTGCATGGAGGGACAGTTGAAGTGTCAGAGTTGCCATGACATTTGTGCCTTTCTTCTTGAATTTAAAAAAAAACAGAATTGTTTGGAAATGACAGGTTTGACCCACATTTAATGAAAAAGTAAGAGACACTTTGTGTTGCCTGAAAAATCTGTATTGATTAGTGATATGACAACACTGAATTTTAGGGTGCAGGTTTGCTCGCTGAGCTGTAGGTTTGATATCCAGATGTTTCATTACCTGGCTAGGTAACATCATCAGTGGTGACCTCCAAGTGAAGCGAAGCTGTTGTCTCCTGCTTTCTATTTATATGTTTGTCCTGGATGTGGTTCCTGGGGTTTGTGGTGATGTCATTTCCTGTTCGTTTTCTGACGGGTTGATAGATGGTATCTAGACCTATGTGTTTGTTTATGGCGTTGTGGTTGGAGTGCCAGGCCTCTAGGAATTCTCTGGCATGTCTTTGCTTAGCCTGTCCCAGGATAGATGTGTTGTCCCAGTCGAAATGGTGGTTTTTTTCCTCTGTGTGTAGGGCTACGAGGGAGAGAGGGTCATATCTTTTTGTGGCTAGCTGGTGTTCGCATATCCTGGTGGCTAACTTTCTTCCTGTTTGTCCTATGTAGTGTTTGTAGCAGTCCTTGCATGGAATTTTGTAGACGACATTGGTTTTGTCTATGAGTTGTACTGGGTCTTTTAGGTTTGTTAGTTTTTGTTTGAGAGTGTTGGTGGGTTTGTGTGCTACTAGGATTCCGAAGGGTCTTAGTAGTCTGGCTGTCATTTCTGAAACTTCTGAACCATCACACACACCCCAACCAACATCAATCACATTACCAACGAAAGCATCATGAAGCTAGTGGACCTGTGCCTCACCACCCCCTTCACCTTCAACAACATAATCTACAAACAAACCAACACCACACCCATGGGATCTCTGCTATCAGGATTCATAGCAGAAGCGGTAATGCAAAGATTAGAACAAACAGCCCTACCAACCAACAAACCAAAAATCTGGGTCCGCTCTGTAGATGGCACCTTTGTCATCACAAAACGAAACAAGATAGAAGTGACATTTAACATCATCAACAACACCCTCACAGGCATAAAGTTCACCAAGGAGGAAGAAACCGACAACAAACCCGCATTCCTGGACATCACAGTCGAAAGAACGGACAACGGAGAACTACAAACCTGCGTATACAGAAAACACTGACCAAATACTTAACTACACCAGCAACTATCCCAACACACACAAACGAAGCTGTATCAGAACACTATTCCAATGAGCCACCTCACACTGCAGCACAGAATGAACTTCGGAAAACAGAGGAGAACCACCTATACAACGTATTCAAGAAGAACGGATACTCAAAAAATACAGTCCGCAGATTCCTCAAGAACAAACCACGACAAGCAGACCAAACACAGCCAGAAAACCTAACCACCTTACCATACATCAAAGAAATTTCAGAAATGACAGCCAGACTACTAAGACCCCTCAGAATCCTAGTAGCACACAAACCCACCAACACCCTCAAACAAAAACTAACAAACCTAAAAGACCCAGTACAACCCATGGACAAACGTCGTCTACAAAATTCCATGCAAGGACTTCCACAAACACTACGTAGGACAAACAGGAAGAAAGTTAGCCACCAGGATACACAAACACTAGCAAGCCACAAAAAGACATGACCCTCTCTCCCTCGTAGCCCTACACACAGAGGGAAAAAACCCACCATTTCGACTGGGACAACAGATCTATCCTGGGACAGGCTAAGCCAGAGAATTCCTAGAGGCCTGGCACTCCAACCACAACATCATAAACAAACATATAGATCTAGATACCATCTATCAACCCCTCAGAAAACGAACAGGAAATGACATCATCACAAACCCCAGGAACCCCATCCAGGGGAAAGATATAAATAGAAAGCAGGAGAGAACAGCTTCGCTTTACTTGGAGGTCGCCACTGATGATGTTACCTAGCCAAGTAATGAAATGTCTGGATATCAAACCTACAGCTCAGCGAGCAAACCTACACTCTAAACTCCAACCTGAGCTACAAACCTTCACAAACCTTTCAACAATACTGAATCTGTCACCAAAGTAACAATGACCTATATCTCCGAGTTATAACCTATGTTTGTGAACAAGAAAAAAGCTGCTTATTATTTTTTATACTCTTTCTTATTTCTGCTTCTGAAATGATGTAGCATGTTTACCTAAAATATTTGCAGGTATTTAATTTTAGTTTCAAATGTTACAAGCAATGGTGTCCATAATTATGTTTTGGAACTGGGCAGCTTTAAATGTAGGGTAAACGAAAGGGTGTCACTTAGCCTGTTCTGCAGTTTGCAAGATAGTTAGCTTGAGTAATTTAATGAACATCAAAGGAGGGCTCAGATTGTTTTTATTCAGGTGAAGGTACAAGATCTTCATGTTTGAAGAATAAAACATACAACTTTGGGGGTTGAAATGAGTAGATTTTGGGTCTTGCAAAGTCGCAGAAAGGTGCGGTACTATACAGTTCTGCTACAAGCCATCCATTTACTCCTAAGATATAAGAAAGTTGGACTCTCAAGGAGCTTATTAGCATTCTGCTTACAGACAATGTTTCACATTGCCATGTAGAAGAGGTGTGGAGAAAGCCATTTTTTGAGTTCAGCGTACAAGCTTTCTTAAAAGTGAATGAATATCTCAAACAGTCAACAATTTTTTTTTGTGGTCAGCAAAGTAAAGAAGCTTTTTGGCTTTGTGAGCTATCACAGCCAGATGGTCTTTAGGTGAAAAGCTACAACTTGCAGTCATCCAAAGATTCTAGGAGATTCATTGTGGTATGGCCAGAAAGGAACAAAGATAAGCAGACCAGGCTCTCCTGATGCTAGTAAATGTTTGACATGCGTAGAAAACTGAGGAAAGTGCCTAAATAGTGTGATGTATGATCTGTATAAAAAGGGAACATTCCCTTCTGTATTTGAAAGTCTAAGTTGCCAAGAAAAAGTAGAGTGTTTACTCTGTAGTGCTTTTAGTCATTTGTTATGGAACAATATATGTTTAAAAAGGCAAAATTCTGTCATGTTATTCTTTTAGCTGTCTTCTTGAAGATTTTTTTTTCTTTAGATGTTATAGGTCTATGGCAATTGTTTGAACCAATTTGATCCTATTCAGTGATATTTGGACAATTCACCTGCAAAATTAATATGCATTAATGAGGCATACAATTTAATTCCTCCTTCTAAAACACACACCTCCCAATGGACAAATTGAATAGAGTAACTGAGAGATAGTATAGTTGCTAGCTATTTCTCTCATTGCAGTGTTTAGCCTAAGCATTGGCATTGACCTTCTGGAACTTCTTTGGCAATTAAATAAATAGTTAAGAAATGTTAATTATCACTTCGGTTCATGATAATATTGGTCTTTCAAGATGGGGGCTGAAATGCATATTTTGGGAGTTGGAAAGAAACTTTATTTTTCATCTGACCTAATGCAGTAAGTTTGATCTTTGAATTGAATGTTTTAAATTTCAGGAACCCCATTCCAAACACCAACAGGCCTCATCCACGAAGAAAAATCAAACTGTAAAAAGAAAGTGCCTCTGTAGGAATGTTAGTCTTTCACCCACTTTCAAACTTGCAGTATTCAGAATGTGTTCAGTCACAACAATTGAAAAGGGTCAGCTGCTGTATCAGTGGCTGAATGAATGGATCTAGGGTTGGCTAGAATTCGAATCATTGCATACTTAGCTGATCACAGCCCATGCCGTTGCACAGCATTAATGCTTGGTCTCAAACACCTCTGTTGCTGAGGGGAAAAGTAGCTGAGGTTCCAGACCTTGTTAGCTGTCCAACAACATGACACTTGATATGTCATGGGTTGGCATAGTCAATCAAAGCCGACATCAAGTATTGTTGTGAATCAACACCAAGTTAAAATAGGATTTTATTTTGCAATACAAAAATGAATTTATGTCAGTAACCAATGTTTTCTTTTCATTTGAGCTGTGTGATGGAACTCTGTTGGGATGAACAAATCAAGATTATTTGAAAAAAGCCTCAAGCACGAATGATTCCGACTGCAGCTACTTTACATGACAGTAAAGCCACTGTGTGCCACAGAACCACATTGTTGATATATTTAGCCATTTTACATGCACTGCATCTGCCTGACAGTGAAATTAGTTGTGCCATAAGCATATTTAGCTTTAGGGTGCAGACCAGATTTCATCCCAGCACGCTGCATTTTATTCTTTGTTGTCTGACAGACATGGCTAAACTAAGAATTAACATGATCTAAGCGGTGCACACCCATCATCATTTCTCTTGGCTTATAAAGCTTCACAGCACACATTCTTTGTTGCCAAGCACTCCTCAGGGCCAAGAACTTTTGCTTCCCGGACATACGTGATTCTGCATACACAAACAGAAGAGATTTAGAATGAGAAATGTGCATAGTCAATGGGGGTAGAAAGCCAATGAAGGGCTCTTTGCTCCAATTAAATGCTTGCCTTAATTCGGCTTCATGTCAAGCTACTGTAATATTCACTTTATTCTCTTGATTTTTAAACATTCACACACCAGTTATTCCACTTGATTTTCCTGAATGATATTGAAATATTAAAATGATACTTAATAAAGGGCATGTAAAAAATGATTTCTGATTAAGTTTCTTTTCTTTGATATGTTCCTGTGAAAATCTTTGGGACATTTTAATTATATTAAAGGTCTTGTATAAATGTGTGCTGGTGTTGAATTAATTTCACGTGAGCGAGCCTCACTTGACTGTGGTGACTCAGTGGGGTTTTCTAAGCCACAGATGTCAGTTCTGAGCCCTGGCCACTGACAAAGCAAATTGGACATTCAGGCACACTAAACTTTCTCGAATTTGACCCTGCTGATGCTAAATGAGTATCTCCATGGATGAGGTAGATGTGTAAAATTATTTTCACTGTCTTGTTTCAGTTATCCCTTTTGCTGTACTGATAGTGTGAGTCTCAAGAGAGTTGAAATATTTACACCATGTCTACTCTATGTAACAGAAGAAAACTGATTGCTAGATTCCATCAGTATGCAAGTCTAGCGTATAGTATATGAATCTAATGAATCTGTTACACTTTAATGTGTTGTCCTATCTATGTGACCTAAGTATCACTTGTAGAACACAATCACAAGTGAAATTGATATGGAACCTAAAACTGAAGAAACACTGTAAAAAAAACACATGTTTTAAAAGAATTTTTTTAAAGAGAATAATTTTTAGCTGACATCTTTGGTCTTTTTAGAACTTGAGCTTATTCCAAGGGAGGAAAGCAAAAGTTCTCCGTTAATTGCCAGTTTAGAGTCATATTGTACAAAGGTTCAGAAAGAGGCCCTTTAGCCTATCGAGCCCACACTCATCATCAAGCACCTATCTACTTTAATCACATTCCCCAGCACTTGGTCCATAGTCTTGTATGCTGTGATATTTCGCATCTTCATTCTAAATACTTCTGAACTGTCATGATGGTTGCTGCTCTTGTTCTCTTTTCAGGCAGTGGGTTCCAGTTACCCAACATCTTTTGTGTGAAAACTTGCTCCTTAACTCTGTGCCTCCCCCTTTCCTAAGTAATTGAATCCTTTACTAAAGAGGATGGTTTCTTCCTATTGCCCGAATAAATGCTTCTCATAATTCTGTAGACCTCAGTCAGGTCTCCCCTTAGCTTCTCTCTCTTCATAGGTGAAACCCCACAGCTCAGTCAACTGTTCTCCAGAACAATCATGGCCTTCATATACTCTGGCAACCAGAACCTTTTTTTCTTTACACTTAACATTTTTGTACAGTACTTTCAAAAACACAAGAACACAAACAAATATATGTTGTCAATATTTTAGAAATCTAGGTTACTTCTCTCTCTGATCTTTTTCACAAGAATGACAGTAGTTCCTCAGTAATTGCAATGATCTTCTATTCAAGTGGTCATAGATTCATAGAGTTATACAGCACAGAAACAGACCCTTTGGTCCAACCCGTCCATGCCGACCAGATATCCTAAATAAATCTAATCACATTTGCTAGCATTTGGCCGATATCTCTCTAAAGCCTTCCTATTCATATACCCATCCAGATGTCTTTTAAATATTGTAATTGTACCAGCCCCCACTACTTCCTCTGGCAGATCGTTCCATACACATACTATCCTCTGCAAGAAAAAGTTATCCCTCAGGCCCCTTTTAAATCTTTCCCCTCTCACCTTAAGCCAATGCTGTCTAGTTTTGGACTCCCCTACTTTAAGAAAAAGAGCTTGTCTATTCATCGTATCCATACTCCTCATGACTTTATAAACCTCGAAAAGGACACCGCTCAATCTCTGATGCTCCAAGGAAAAAAACCTCAGTCTATTCAGCCTCTCCCTATAGCTCAAACTCTTCAATCTCGGCAACATCCTTGTAAACTTTTTCTGAACCCTTTCAAGCTTAATAATATCGTTCTTATAGCAGTGAGACCAGAATTGAATGCAGTATTCTAAAAGTGGCTTCATCAGTGTCCTATACAACCAAAAGGTGATGTCCCAACTCCTTTACTCAGTGGTCTGAGCAATAAAAGCAAGCGTACCAAACGTCTCCTTCACCACCTTGCGACTCGTCTACCTATGCCTCCATTTTCAAGGAATTATGCCCCTACGTTCCAGGTCTCTTTGTTCAGCAATACTCTCCAGGGCACTGCCATTAACTATATAAATCCTGCTCTGGATTGTCTTACCAAACTGAATGGACCACCAACATACAGTTCCACCTCTTCAACCAAATAGCAATGAGTTGTGCATTACAAAGTGCGGTCCTTCTTTCATTCTAAAACAACATGTCCTCCATTTCATTTTCTGATCTGTAAAATGCACCAAAGTATGGGTAAAGGCTAAAGGTAAAATCACCATGTTCTTACCAGGCTATGGGACTATTTTCTGTCAATAGAGAAAAAGGATATGTGGTGGTTTAGCCTGAGGGTCACTATCCTTCAGGTGAGGGAAAAGGTTGAAGAGGAGACCCCTTTGTGGTACCTCAGGGGTTATCTCAGTTGGCTGGATGGTTGGTTTGTAATGCAGAATGATGCCAACAGTGGGGTTTAGTTCCAAGCTGGGTTACAAAGTACAGGATGGCTATGCAACTTTTTGAAATTGCAGAATCCTATTCAAATATATCTTATTTCCTAGAGCTTACTTTTTGTCATTTTTCTTTAGAAGTGCCAGTGTCCACATTTATAATAACGACTAATTGTTTTAGACTTGTTAAAGTGTGTAATTGCCCAGGGTGGCCCCTGGATGGCAATGTGAACCAAAATTCAGAACTTTCTCTTCCGGGTCAGAAGCCATTTTCTTCTGGATTGATTTATTTTTGTTGTCGGGTAAATTACTTCCATCTTTTAGTTTTTCATTGTAGTACATCTTTTCCCCCTAAGTTTTTGCTTCTTATTCTTTCCCATTTGTAGGATTAATAGAGTCCCACTGAGCTGATTCTGTCCATAGTTACTTCATGGATATTGTCACAGATATTTTTACTGTGACACCGTTGACTTCCACCTTGATAAAATCAATGGTCTGTTCTTCATGCTACTGTCCTTGCACAATATGTTTGTGGAAATCTCTTTCAACATCCACTGTATTTAATTTTGTACCTCTCGCTTGATCTGAAGACTGTAACCTGTGTAGAGAATCATGGAGAGTATGGGTGGGAATTCATCTATGCTTCTCATCAAATTTCCACTAAATTGTTTGGTGTTGAGACAGTTCCTGTTGATGACTCTTTCCCAGTAGAAATTGGTACTCTGAATCTCCTGCAGCCTGTTGCAACCCTGAAGGTGTTGCAATTCACAATTACTGCAATCATTTTTGGATACCTGACTGATTGTTAATATCATGTCTTAATTCAGTTCCTTTATCTTTCACTGTTAATTTTTATCTGGAAGTATGATCTCTAGTCAGTTCTGTGTTTTGATATCGCCAGTATTATCACAAGTGACTTATGTGTAAAACAGTAAGAAGCTAGATTTTTGTTGTTTCCTAAAGGGAGAATGCGTGTCTAAAATTTATCTGAGATTCAAATCTGTTATTTTCCAATCCTTGCCAAAATATGAAACAGCAAATAATTTTGTTCCTCATTCTCAGACATCCAGCTCTGATCGCAATACATACAAAATTTCAGGAGTTTGAGTCTAATTGACCTCATGTGTCCTTGTGTAATGTTTGTTTGTTCCTCTGGGCAAAAAGCAGGTTAAAATGAATAATGATACTACAGGAATACATTTATGTTGATGGAGTGTGGAGTTATCTTGTCCAATGACAACAAATCTTGGAAACCTATAGTCAGCAACTCATAGATTTTTATTATGTGTTGAGGTTTTCCCATAGCATGACACACTTTCAGAGAATTGCCCCATAAATGTTCATAAACTGAGGGAAAAATGCTTACAGTAACCATTGCAGAACATTTCCAAGAAGCCTGAGGGTAAAATAACATTCTACTTCTGCCATTTACAAAAAACTCTTGCTTGTGGCTGGACTTCTGATTTTAGTCATTTTTTTCTTTCTTTTTAATTTACTAAATTAGTTAATTCTGGTGAATTTCTCATAGGGAAGTTCAGACGTTAGTTTTTAAGTCTTCAAATGTCTTCATTTTCCATCCCGTTTGTTTGCCTGTCATTTATTTTTTGTACTAGTGGAAAAAGTGTCCTGTTTACCAACACTTAGAGATTGATTGATTGTAAATTTTAACAAATTGACAAAAATATGACATTAAAGGACCGGAGGCCTGTGACCAGTGGTGTGCGGCAGGAAACGGTGCTGAATTCACTGCTTTTTGTTGTTCATGTAAATGATTTGAATGCAAATATAGGAGATATGGTTAGTAAGTTTGCAGATGACATCAAAATTGATGTTCTGGACAGTGAAGAAGGTTTTCTCAGAGTACAGCGGGACCGTTGAACAGATGGACCAATGGGCCAATGAGTGGCAGATCGAGTTTAATTTAGACAAATGTGAGGTGTTGCATTTTGGTAAGGTAACTCAGGGCAGGACCTACACAGTTAGTGTTAGGCCCTGGGGATTGTTGCTGAACAAGGAGACTTAGGGGTGCAGATGCATAGTTCTTTGAAAGTGGAGTCACAGGTAGGTGGATTGATGAAGAAAGCGTTTGGCTCACTTGCCTTCATTTATCATTGCAATGAGTACAGGAGTTGGGATGTCATGTTGCAGCTGTACAAGTCATTGATGAGGCCACTTCTGGAATACTGCATTCAGTTCTGATCTCCCTGCTCAAGCTGTTAAACTTGAAAGTGTTCAGAAAAGATTTACAAGGATGTTGTTAGGATTAGTGAGTTTGATCTACATGAAGATGTTGAACAGGCTAGATCTTTTTTACCTGGAGCATTAGAGGCTGAGGGGTGACCTTGTAGAGGTTTATAAAATCATGAGGTGCATGGATAAGGTGAAGTCTTTTTCCTTGGGCAGGGGAGTCCAAAACTGGAGGGCACAGGTTTAAAGTGAGATGGGAAAGATTTAAAAGGGACCTAAGGAACAAACTTTTCCCACAGAGGGCGGCGTTTGTATGAAATGAGCTGCCAGAAGAGTTGGTGGAGCCTGGTACAACTGCATAATTTAAAAGGCATCTGGATGGGTACATGCATAGGAAAAGTTTGGAAGGATATGGGCCAAATGCTGGCAAATGGGACTAGATCAGTTTAGTATATCTGGTCAGCGTGGACAAGTTGGACCAAAGGGTCTGGTTCTGTGCTGTATGACTCTGCGACTCCATAACTAAAACTGTGACAGTAAGGTTACAGGCTCATTTGTATAGAGTTTCTGGTCGTCATTGTTTCGGCTGAGAAGCTGAATTGTCGGCATAGGATATTGATTACCACTCAGAACTTGTCAGAACTTGAACCACGTACACTTCAACTAGTTTTGATAAAGTTAAATGGAACCTAAAAACACAAGTTGTAAAGCATTTTGTCGGCTTTGAGGGAGTAGACATGCCCAAATAAGGGCTAGACCTTGAGATAACTGGCACATTCTCTTGTTGATTGAGCTAAAGGTAAAATCTATGCCATAACAATGCTTTTCACTGATACTACAAAGAGAAAAAATAAAATCAGTTAAGAAAATCACGAGAATTGATCATTTCAAAAAATTATGCACATTGCACATGCATATTATTTCAACATTCTATGTTAAGTTCAGAGATGTGCTCAAGCTATGATCTAATGAATTGAGCATATTTAAAAATTTTTAAAGAGGAGGAGCTATTACAGGCCAGCATTTGATTTAATAAAAAATATTAAGTTCTCAATTCCATGGGAAGTCAGTCACTATTACTGTGTAATTATAAGATGTAATCTTGTTCTGAGTAAAATTTTCAGTGTGTCACATTATTATTGTAGATATAATTTTGCAAAGTAATGAAGGATGAGCAAAATGGCACAAGTTGGAAAAGCTGATGACCGGTACATTAAAATGTGAAAATACTTAGATAGTCACTTGGTCATAGAACTTGAATTTTGCCGACAAATAGAAACCTGTTCAGGAAATATTTCATATTGCTCACATCAGGACAAATTCAAGAATACCAGATTTCAAAGGGAACAACCACTTACACTGCATGAGGTTGGGAAATTGCAGATTGGTTGCCAAGTGGCTATGATTGGGCGAGGCGCTGTCTTGGAGAATGCCCCAGGGATCAGTTATTCCCCATGTTTGAGTACCATATTTTAGAAAAAATTTCAATTGTTGAATGTGGCTGATGCTGGAAAGACCATTATTTTTGTCCATCCTTAATTATCCTTGAACTGAGTGACTTGATTGGCCATTTAATATTCAAGCCAATTGGTGTGCATCTGAAGTCACATGTAGGTCAGACTCATGAAGGAGGGCAGATTACTTTTCCTAAAGGACATTAGTAAACCTGATTGTTGGAAAAAAAAATGGTTTTATGGTCATCATTACTAAAGCTAGTTTTCGATTGTAGATTTATCGATTTAATAGAAGTTCTATCATCTGCCTTGGTGGGATTGAACCTATGTCCCCTGAACAGGAGTTGGGGTTCTGGATTAATCTAGTGGCATGCCACCATTGTACTCGTCATGATGTCAGGTAGGTAGGCTGTGGGCCCTATTGACTGCTGGATAATATCAGTTGTTTGCAACAGTTAGGGACTGATCATATGTAACCACTCTCTGCTTGCAAAACTCTAGAAATATTGTGCAAATTTTGATGTCATTCTGCAAATGGACAACAATAACTGAAAATACTAAGTGTGCTAAGGATTACACTAATTTAAGAAAATTAGTCAACCTCACAATATGCTTGCTTGAATTTACATATTCATATGCAGGGTCCGTCCTCTGCAAACAGAATTATCTTGTCCACCTTTCCCCTATTTTCAATTCAACAAAAGCTGGGAGGACAACTGTTCAACGATGCCACCTCAGCCAATCACAGCCTATCTGCCAACTAATCAATACCCTTCTATTCATATGGTAGAACTTGTTGTTCTATTTGAAATTTGGCATTCTAATGTCTATTCTGATGCAAGACAAAAAGTTTTGGCAGCATATCTTGTTTAATCAGGTTTATGCACTAACCTGCATCAGATTTAGCAGCTCCAAATTGCTTCAGTGTAAAATGCTCTGGCCTTGTATTTGTTAACTAATTTATCCGAAAACAAAAGAAGGACAGTAATTATTACCAAAGGGCAAATTAAGTTACAGCAATCCTGAGAACTTATCTTGGGTATATATGCATCTAATTAATGGAGCAAAAGCTTATTTCTCCTTCACTCCCTGTCTACAGTCTGATTTTCTGTTGTTGCATTTTTCATTTAAATTTTTGTTATTATAAATTAATATTTCTACATGACTTTTGACAATATAAATGTTAGTATGGGATTATATGGTTTGACTGCGAAGTCCTTTCTAATTTTAGATTCATAAACCATTTTTTGACAATGAAAGTTTCTAACGTGCAATTAAACGTTTGAACAACATTTTAAAATACACAAGATGCATGCTTCAAAATTTCAGAATGGTATGTACTCATTGATGATATCTTCTTGTACTTTCATCAAATGTTTATTTTAATGTCTCAATCTTACTAAAAATGCGATCAATTTAATCTGTTTCTCCTCAAATTAGGACTTTGCAACCTGCCAATTTGCAGCATGCCAATTTTCAGGAATGCATCAATTTAGTTCAGTTAGCTGCATTGAGGAGTGTTTTCAGCATTATAGCTTACCTTAATTTCTTTTCAAAAATGAACAATTCAAAAGTTTAATGAAAGATAAAATTATTGTTACAATCTCTGTAGAGACCAATAACTTTGAAAACAAAAATTATGAATTTGCCAGTGACCTAAAATAGATATAAAGTTACCACAGGACCATAAGGCTGCTCTCTGATCAGAGAAAGATGACTGGCAGCCCTAGTTTGTGATGCAGAGTGACACCAACTATATGGGTTCAGTCCCGTACTGGCTGAGTTTGCTATGTAGCCCTACCTTCTCAAGCTCACTTCTCATCTCACAAAGGAAAGCACAACCAGATTTCATGCTTTTCTACTTTAACTGTAACAAACTAAAATCAACTTGACTAGTATGACTTAATAGACAAATCATGCATTAACATTAAGGAAAAGCTATTCCTTTTTAATTTGACACGACTTTCTCCTAGTTGATTTTAATGTACTGCGAATCCTCCTGCAAGGATGCCTTCCTTGAAGAAGCTCTCCTCCTCCCTCTACAAGGATTTCAGTGAGTACCCCCTCTCCAGCCTAACACCCTCACCTCACCTATCTCATTCCCAACGCCCCTCCCCCAAGTCCCTCCTCCCTACCTTTTATCTTAGCCTGCTTGGCACACCTTCCTCATTCCTGAAGAAGGGCTTATGCCCAAAACGTCGATTCTCCTGCTCCTTCTATGCTGTCTGACCTGCTGTGCTTTTCCAGCAACACATTTTTCATGCCACATTTTATACATGACATACCATTCTCAGTGATGTTGTCCTGTGTTTAAAGTCCATAGCTCCTGCTTGCTTCAACAAGATCTATTCTCCCTGCTCCCATGGTTAATTTCCTCATGTTCTTTTAAACAAAATCTCCTTCATATGTCTTTTGCATAACTGAATGGATTCAAAACAGCAGGCACTCTTTGATTTTTTGCTTTTGTACTGTCATAGTGCAAGTTTCCTTGAAACCTGGGTTCTGTCCTTATCGGTTGTATACTTGGTGATTAACCCAAAAACCATCCTTTCCTTCTGCCTGATATAGCAGCCTTGGCTTTCATTCCTTTCCACCAAATCCCTTGGTTTGATTGACTGGGTCTATAATTGTATGCAACAGCATGACCAGCAGCCTTCTCTTTTATGTCAAGGTGTTAAAATTTTGTATCGGTTTCAACTTGAATTTCTGTTTGTGTAATAAGCCAGTCACATAGATTTGCCTCCAGGACAGATTTATTAAGAGGTTGCAGAATCATGTTTTAATGTCAGAAGAATACATGACAAACTAACAATGGTGTCACTCACATTTAGCGAAGGCCTTTTCATGTCTACTTTCTGTATACACAGTATATGTCTTCATTCTTCCTTCACCATATTAATAAAGTGGATGAGTGCACATAGATGCCCCCACAACCTTGAATTGTTCCCTCCTTGTTTCTCAGTGGACCAAAGTAACTAGCCAACAGCTTTTTGTCTATTAGTGTATGTTCCTTTTATAGGGAGCTCCATTTCGAAATAGAAAGGCAACCTGAAACACTTGGCTAGTTCTAAATGTTGCCCATTTTCCTGTGACATGCTGCCAAGCAGTGCCATACCGAATAGTTAGAGCAGCAGCTAGTCCGAGCTGTACTACGATTGTGGAAGTAGAATGGGTGCACCATGTTTTCATGCTGGCTGCTTTTTGCATGGAGATGGACAGGTCCAGAATCTTGGCCCTCATTCCCAAAACTTGAGCTATCCAAATTCAGCCTTTTACAATTCTTACTGGTCAGTAACAATGGAATGATTGCCCTATGCTTAAGACTTCCATACAATTAACATAACAAAGTATGTACCAGTAATTAAATACAGGTTTTTACTTTTATTTATGGACAAGTGGCAAGAAATGATATTTCCTGTGCTAAATCATAGTTGCAGTTTCTGAAAACTGACTTGTAGATGATGCCAAATTTGATTTATTAGACTGTATTAAGAAATTTATCATTGAATTGTAATTTCAATCAATGAAAGAAGTATGGCAAGGGGATTCAGGTTTCAAAGCTGTTTGATTAAATTGATTTTCTCTAGGTATTCTTCAATTTACATTGAAGTCATGCAGCCCAATATTTTGAAATAATTAGTCACAGAACTATACAGTACGGAAACAGACTCTTCAATCCAACTCATCCACGTTGACCAGATATCCGAAACTGATCTAGTCCCACTTGCCAGCCTGTGACGCATCTCTCTAAACCCTGCTTATTCATTTGTACATCCCAATGCCTTTTAAATATTGTGATTGTACCCACCTCCACCACTTCCTCTAGCAGCTCGCTCCATGCACACACCAGCCTCTGCATGAAAAAGTTACCCCTCAGGTCCCTTTTAAGCCTTTCCCCTCTCACACTTAAACCTGTGCCCTCTAGCTTTTGACTCCCCTACCCAAGGGAAAAGACTTTAGCTACTTACCCTATCTATGCCCCTCATGATTTTATAAACCTCTATAAGGTTATCCCTCAGCCTCTGATGTTCCAGGGAAAAACATCCCAGCATATTCAGCCTCACTTTATACCGCAAACCCTCCAGTCCTGGCAACATCTTTGTAAATTTTTTCTGTATCCTCTCAAGTTTAACAACATCCTTCCTATAGAAGGACAACCAGAATTGTACACAATATTCTAATAGTGGTATCACCAATGTCCTGTACAGCCACAGCGTGACATCCCAGCTGTTATATTCAATGTTCTGACCATGAAGGCAAGCGTGCCAAACGTCTTCAGAATCCTGTCTACCTGTGACTCTACTTTAAAGAAACTATTCATCTGCAACCCTAGGTCTCTTTGTTTGGCAATACTTCCCTGGGTCCTTTCATTAACTATATAGGTCCTGCCCTGGTTTGCCTTAACAAAATGCAACACCTCACATTTATCTAAATTAAACTCCATCTGCCATGCCACGGCCCATTGGCCCATCTGATCAAGGTCCTGTTGTACTCTGAGATAATCTGAACAATGCAATGTTCACTTGACTTTTGTGCCCAAGTTCTGGAGTAGGTCTTGAACCTTCAGATGTGAGTGCACTGTCAACTAAGCCATGGCTGACCTCGAAAAGTTGGAATAAGAATACAACAAAGAATTTAAATGACAAACAACTACAAACCCTAATTCATCTTTTACTAGCTGATGGAGGACTTCATAATTCAATCATCCAGCTACATTTGATTTCCCAATGTAGATAAGACCACATCATGAACAGCAAATAACAAATTGAAACACAAATGAATTACTTTTTCATCTGGAAGATGAGATTGGGACCCTGGAACAGGAGAAGTGGTTATGAGGGAAGTTTTGAATCTCCTGCAGATTCTGTGGAATAAAGTGAGTGCTGCACATCATGGAAGAGTAAACCAGAATGTTATGGAAGGAACAGTTTCTTCAGAGTGGTGGAAGGGTCAATGATGGAAAAAATAGTTAGATTATGGCATGATGCTGGAGGCAAGACAATATCCTAGAATGTGGAGATGAGTAGGATGCAAAATAAGGACAAGGGATACCCTAACAAGGTTCTACTAGGATGATGAAAGATGTGAGTCCTCTAAGCTATACTGGAGGGAATTTCTTGGCAGAAGAGAAACACATTGTTGAAAGTGGTATTGAGTATGCATGCAATGAAGACACAGAGAATGGTACTGAATCCTGGAAAATGGGATAGAAATGTAATCAAACCAGCTGTGGAAGTTAGTTAACTATTAAATCTCTAAAAACACTTTTAACTGGAATGCCACAGATCTATAACCATATATATAAAAACATCTAAACAGGTTGACTATAAGTAAGTATAGTTGGCATGGTTGAGCTGTTGAAGCCACGTTAAGTAACCCAGCAGCTGTAAATTGCTCTGTGGCACTTTGGCTGGCTACATGTTTTCACTTCATTTTGATCGTTGCTCTTATATCAAAAATTATCAATTATTTACCTTCTGTTACTTTCTGTTTAGTTATTAACAATGAGATAGTAATCATTCAATCAAATGGTAAAATAAGAGATACTGAAGTAGGCACTGATTGGAACTTCCATGCAAAGATTTTTGAAACAATCTATATTGAACAGATGTTACTTTTGATTCAATTTGCAATGTGCATTATTTTTGATTCAAGACAGTTTTGAACTCAAAGCTGCTTCAACAACCTTTCCTCCATCTTTAGGTCAGAAGTGGCAAATTTTGCTCATGACTGTGTAATATTCATGATTATTTGTGACTCCCAAGATACGGTAACAGACCCTGTCAAAATATAGCAAGATTTGGACTGACAAGTGGCAAGTAATATTCACACCAGACAAGTACCAGGCAATCTCTCCAACAAGAGAGAATCTAACAATTCCCCCATGATATTCAATGGCACAACCACCACTGAATCTGCCACTATCTACATCCTGGAGTCTTACCATTGACCAGAAACTGAATTGTGTGGCACTGAAAAAGCACAGCAGGTCAGGCAGCATCCAAGTAGCAGTAGAGTTGACGTTTCGGGCATCAGCCCTTCATCAGGCTGTCCAGCATTTACAGTCCTCACTTTCTCTCAGAAACTGGATTGAACTAGCTATTTAAATACTGTGGTAAAAAGACCAGGCCAGAGGCTAGAAATCCTCTAGAGAGAGTAACTCATCTCCTGCCTCACCAAAGGCTGTCCACCATTTATAAAGGAACAAGTGAGGGAGATGATTTCACTTGCCTGAAATTAAAAATCTCTGAACGTTGGAACATAGGAATTAGGAGCGAGAGTAGGCAATTCAGCCATAGAGTCATAGAGTCATAGAGATGTACAGCATGGAAACAGACCCTTTGGTCCAACATTTAACACGATCATGGCTGATCTTATCCTGATATCAACTCCACTTTCCTGCCTGCTCCCCACATCCTCATGTGGGGAGCATATCCCCATATCCTGCTTTTCATCAGAAATGGATCTGTTTCTTTCTTGAATCTCACCAAAGCTCAAGCTCACCAAAAACGCAAGTAGTTTTTCACCATCAGAACAAAGAAGCCCACTTGATTGGCATGTCTACACCATACTGTGCTGGACTGAAATTGAATATAATTATTTGCATCTGCAATTCAGTATGCTGCAGTCAGAGAAATTAGCTTAAAATTGCATTTGTAATTAACGACCCAAATTATTTCTGAAATAACACTACATCAAGTTAACTTACTTGTGAATTACTGTGCAGTCCAATTCGTTAGTTACATTAGTTATCAGTTAATCTATTTTGAGGTTTTAATTGAGGGAGAAACAAAGGTTAGAACATCTCAATACCATCCCAACACTAAATAGTGAATGGAACCTTTAACACAAGTTAATAGGCATAAGGAACTTTGATTTAAGATTTTATCTGATATAGACTAGATCCAAAATTATCAGTGCGACGTTCAGATCAACTGAGAATATCCAGTAGGGTAGGCAACTATCTGACTCAAGTGCGTGATGCAAAAGGAGTCAAACTGATGTTTACATGTCGAATTACAGAATGAAGAGCAACGCTATTGAGAAATCACAACTTCTGAAAAAGAGAGTTTGTCCGATGGTCCAGTCCCCAGTGATTTGTTACCTTTAGTGCATTAACTACCTGACAAAACTAAATTATTAGTTTCCATTGTTCAGCTTCCTGAAGTGTTCATTGTGACTATTTGGAGATTCTTTGCCATTCAGGCCAGTAATATCTATTGACTAAATGTCATCTGAGCATGTCATGTTGCCTAATCGTCACAGTTGCTCACGATATGTGTGGCTTCAGTTCTGTACTGTGTGTCCAACAATTTTCGACAGTTCGATTAGGCGTATTTTATGACATGAATGCCTTGCACTTATTGAGAGTTTGTGTTGTGACTTATGTACCATTTGTTGTCAGACACAAAATGCAACACTTTTTAAACCCAAGTCCCCCAATTACTAATAAATTGAAATCTTCTTTTGCTTGAAGAGTCAACTTTTCTACTAATTAAAATGGACAAGAGAAATAACAGAAGAAAATGGGACTCAGTAAAGAAAATGGAAGTTGGTTATTTGAACTGAGTCATTTTTAATAAAGATTAGATTCTGTTTGCATTCTAGAGTACTGAGTTGTGCACAGTCTGAAATAGCTGCAGGATGGAGCTCTTTTTTCCATCTTTTGCATTGTTAGTCTGAGCTGTAGTAGCGACCCCTGTGTTAAGCATCAACTGCTGGAGCTTAGAGGTTCTAGTCTGGCAAAATTATCTCTGCCTCATTTGCTATAGACAGTGGGCTGCGAAGGTGCATGATTTATTAGCCTCATGTTTTCTTTTGATTGTCTTCTCAAGCAGCTAAGCATTATGTTTCTGTTCAGCTCTTCCAGTGGTCCTTTCAAACAGTCAACATCCCGAAGTTGGCAGTGGCTTTGCCTGCAGATATCCTAGTAATGAAGGCCATTTCGTTGTACAGTAACAATACAGTTCAATCTCAATTCAGAAAAACACTACCCACTGCTATCAATTTTGCATCACCTATAAAGACTCCTGTGGCCTGCACTGAATTAGGTTATTCGTCAGGAATTCAGAGCAATTGTGATGACTTGCATCTCCCAAAATCTGATTTGAGACTGCCTAACAATCAATTACGAGATCTTTTCACTCTACACCTTTAAGACATTATTTAAGACCTATCTCTTTGTTCAAATCTTTGAGTATCTGACCTAATATCGAATTGCATGGCTCGGATTATATAGTTTAATTGCTCATGCAAAGGTGTTTTATATATATAAAATAAATTGTAATTATGTTAGTGTAGACTGGATGTAACTTTCACAATCCTGAGGTGGAAGGGTAGTGTTTTGACCTCTGGTGTATTCAGTCTTCTGGTTTTATGTAATATGAAACAGAAAACTAACCGTTAATCTTGATGTAGAACTGAATATTTCTTTCTGTTTCTTGATATTTAGAGTTTGTAATGCTTAATCTGTCAATCAGAGTCTTGCAGTGCTTTTTGTGGTTATAGCTCATCAGATAATCAGAAATGGCTTCTCTAAACCTTTCCTTTTTTATCCCTGCCCCTTCAGTAAAATCTGTATAGTACAAGCGTAATAAAATTAATTGAATATACAAATATTTAGAGTAGTCTGAAGTTGAAAGTATAAACATTAAAGTTGAAGAGTTACACTTCAAGGGTATCTTGTTGGCTGTAAAGTACTTTAAGATGTTAGCGCTCATGAAATATGCTATATGAATCTCCAAGTCCTTTTTAAACCAGCAATTGCAGGCTCATTAACTGGAGGTGGAGCTTGTGTCAGGATATTTTCCACCTGACTGAAAATCAGACCTTTCATCAAACTGAGTTCCAGGTTGGGATTCTTGC
This sequence comes from Chiloscyllium punctatum, assembly GCF_047496795.1. Lineage (NCBI taxonomy): Eukaryota > Metazoa > Chordata > Chondrichthyes > Orectolobiformes > Hemiscylliidae > Chiloscyllium > Chiloscyllium punctatum. Next base: position 29,428,045 of record NC_092782.1, read on the forward strand.
AAAGGAACAAGACATGTAGAGTCATAGAGTCATAGAACTGTACAGCATGGAAACAGACTCTTCAGTCCAACTTGTTCTTGACACCCAGATATCCTAAATAAATCTAGTCCCATTTGCCGACATTTGGTCCATATCCCTCTAAAGCTTTCCTATTCATTAGATTACCTACAGTGTGGAAACAGGCCCTTCGGCCCAACAAGTCCACAACGACCCTCCGAAGAGCAACCCACCCAGACCCATTCCACTACATTCACCCCTGACGAATCCACCTAACACTATGGGTAATTTACCATGGCCAATTCACCTAACCTGCACATCTTTGGATTGTGGGAGGAAACCAGAGCATCCGGAGGAAACCCACACAGACAAGGGGAGAACGTGCAAACTCCACACAGACAGTTGCCCGAGGTGGGAATTGAACTCAGTCTCTGACACTGTGAGACAGCAGTGCTAACCACTGAGCCATCCATCCAGACACCTTTTAAATGTTATAATTGTACCAGCCTCTACCACCTCTTCTGGCAGCTCATTCCATATATGCACCACTCTCTGTGTGAAAAAGTTGCCCCTTAAGTCTCTTTTAAATCTTACTCCTCTCATCTTAAAACTGTGCCGTCTAGTTTTGCACTCTCTTATCCTTGGGAAAAGAACTTGACTATTCATCCCATCCAGCATATCCAGTATAAACCTAAGCATATATTGCCAAATCTTGCAATGTGGGAAAGACAGGTTTGCTGCCCAACATATTTGTTTGCAGGTTTACGCTTCACATCAGTACTTGCAGTGAGATACAAAGAATAAATAGGGGAATATTCTGCATGCTAGAGATCTGAAACAGAAGAAACAAAGTGCTGGAGAAACATAGCAAAACCAGAAATTGAATTCTATTGGGCCTGCAGCATTAACTCCAATTCTCTGTTCGACAGATACAGCCAAACCAGCTGAGCTTTTGTTTTCTTTTTTAATAAATAGAGGAAGTGGATCATTGTAATAGGTAAGACCTCTGGTTTGGCCAACTAATGTCTGGGAAAAGTTGGACCCACATGCCCTGTGTACAAAGTTTAATTTATCTTTTGGTAAGCAGCCAAGGTTTTGCAGTCAATCTTGTTTTACACGACGAAACCATCTACTAAGGGTTTGTTGAGAATTTGAGTATCCGTTTTAAAGGCTGCCCGATATCAAGGTACTGAATTCAGCACAAACTTAAGGATACATGGTCCTGACCAGCTTACAAACGAGAAATGGGTAATTGACAAAATCTGCACATTATCTCAATGATGCGGAAATGTGAAAGAATTTGAAAAGAAATGAAAATTCAGTCATGAATATGAACTCACCAAGTTTGAACCAACTTTGTTGTATCATTTTGTTGCCTTATTTTAATATGAACAGTGAAGTGTAGGAGATATGAAATTTGGGGCCAGTGGCTACGCACATAACACAGTGCGTCATGACAGCAAATGTATATGTGAATTAACCTGAATGAACAAAGCATCAAACCCCAATGTTTAGAAACCTTTTCTTTAGAAGAGTTCAAATGAATTTTGATTTGATTAGATTACTTACAGTGTGGAAACAGGCCCTTCGGCCCAACAAGTCCACACCGACCGACCGAAGCGCAACCCACCCAGACCCATTCCCCTACATTTACCCCTGCCCCTAACACTACAGGCAATTTAGCATGGCCAATTCACCTGACCTGCACATTTTTGGACTGTGGGAGGAAACCAGAGCACCCAGAGGAAACCCACGCAGGCACGGGGAGAATGTGCAAACTCCACACAGTCAGTCGCCTGAGATGGGAATTGAACCCAGGTCTCTGGTGCTGTGAGGCAGCAGTGCTAACCACTGTGCAACCGTGCAGCCCACAAATGTATTTTGATTTGTTTTCTTTTCACTTTTCTCACGTACAGATTTGTGGACTAAAGTGCAGTAATCCACAATTGCTAAAATATTCAAATATGAATAGTAATCAATAATTTAGCTACAATCTTGACACATGAATAAAACAAGAGACTGTATGGAACAGGTTGACAAACTGGGAGAAAATATCTGTCGGTAATTAAATGACAGGATGTGCCTCAAGCGAAGAATGCAACAAATTTTGGTTCAATCTTTGGGAATATGTGCTTCGAGTTTAAATGCAGTCTTTTGCTTAAAGTGAAAGAAAACAATGACCACAAAGTAAAATTCCTGTTTTGATGTAGAGCTGAGAAAAAAAAGGTTATCAGATATCCCCATCCTCTAAACAAACATCATACATTGGAAAAGGAATAATGATGATTGAATTATTCCTGTAGGAGCATGAGGGGAATTGCTGAATGCAGCCAAATGCCACTAGTTTGATTAAGTCGATGAAGGCTTGCGTATTTACTGAAGTTCCTGAGCTCAGCTGTGATTTAACTCTGGCAGAAAACCATTGCTCTGCTGTATATGAATCAAGATCTGTGTAGAGAGGCAGACATTAATATAAAACCTTAGTGATTTTGTTGTTGTTTACTCCTTTCATATTGAGTGAGCTTCTGAACCAGGACAAAAAGTATGTCAAAAATCTTGGTGCAGTAACTGTAATTTTACTTCGACTGAAACAAGTGCTGACAGCAATCGTAAAGTTAGGTTTCATAACCCTTAGTTTCAGCATCTAAAGTCTAGCAGAATTATAATCATTTGAGAAGCCTTTCATTTGAACTCTTTCCTGCAGTGTGTTCATTTTGAGTAGGAGGCATTTGTGAAGGTGGAAAACACAGACTGTCTATTGTTGAAGGCTGTATTTAAAAAAATGAAAGAAATGTTCACACAGAGAAGATCAGCGAGTGCTTCCCCTCAGCTTTCCCTCTTTTGTGCTGTTTTTTTGATGTAGCTGGTTGTTTCCTTTTTCCCGTCTTGATATAAAAAAGTGAGACCTCTGTATTCTGCCAAATGAATGTTCAGATGCTAGAATGGACGCTATCAACACTTTAGCTATTTCCGAGCTGATCCTACATGTACGAGCATTTATACATACACTTCCTCCATCAACAGTTACCTGAAGGCACTGAAGTAGAACAGAAAAAAAAGAATCACTGTGTTTACTGCGCAGCTATGTCAGAGTAATGCCTAGATGAATGAGATGAAGATTAGAGACAGTAGCTGAGGTTGCATTCAGTCACTGCAGTCATTCAGTTTGCTGTCTGCATTTTGATTAGGCAACATGAATGGTCTCATGTACTTTTATTGGAATATATTTAATGCAGTACTTATTATTGCTTGTACTTGACTCAGGGTTTGGACAACATACAACTGTTTGCTTAGCAACGCAAGAAGCAGTTCATCCATTATTGAGCCTACTCAGGCTTTAATGTTCATAATTCCTATTGCAAAACATAAAATTTAAAAATACACATGATTATAATATTGTGTGTTATAGTTTTTGTAACCATGTAGTAAGAGTTGCCTACAAATCATTAGTTTGTTCTTATTCAGAACTGATTTAATTACATTCAGGCCAAATGTCATCAGATCAACATGTTCACATACTTAGAACGATGTCTAATTATTCACTAAGCATTGAAATATTTCTATTAAACACTTTTGTTTGAACTAATAACCTTGTGGCTTGATTTGTAGTTTTATTTGTAGCATCTAGAAGATTCTTTATGGTATGGTGTATTATACTTACTATTTCTGCGCATGTGTAAAATGAAATGTTGTTATGCTTTCTCATTCATGAAATATACTTGACATCTGATTGTAAAATAGAAATCTTAAAATATTCTGCAATTGTATGAACATTGAGTGTGAAATTAGTGTATAAGTGATCTCAATTAATCCAAAACTAACCTCTCCTGTATGATCAAACCAAGCTCAGTTTAGTTCATTTTAAATTTAGATTTAACGTGAAACCCAATGACTAAATCAGTAGTTTTGGCTGCTTGGAATTGAGGGATTGAAAATAAAGATACCTGAAAAATGAGGTACAAACCTGTTGAAGCTACAGGTATTTATGTGCTAAACAGTGGTTGCAGCATGTGAGAATCAGAGTTAAGCAAACCCACAGACAACAGATCAGTCTGTGATTTGTAGTTCTGTCACATCCAGTCGTGGATGGTAGTGAACAATTCAAAAACTAACAGGAAGAGGAGGCTGGATACAGGGCATAGGATGTGCTGCCTTTCTGATTCCCATTGAACAATCTTTACCAGGAAGGGTAGAAGGCAACCTTCTTGCCACAGGCCAGTTAAAATTCTTAGGCAGTCATTTAAGGCTGTCCTTCCATTCTACTGGAGGTTTACCAGTAGCCATGAGGTATTTAGCATGAGGTCCACTGGCCCAGTTCTCTACTCGGATGGGAGCCTTGTACTCATTGCCTGATTGCTTGACCCAGTCTTGAAAAGACTAATCTCCTGCCAGTATGCTACAGTCCCCATTCCTATTAGCTGCCCCCCTGCCCCCACCATCATTCCTATTCTTGCTTCTCTTCGGGGTTCATTCAGTGACATCCACCCCCTCTGCATTTTGCTAATAAAGTTACAGAGAGTTGAAGCACTTGTGAATTCTGATTCTTGCTCTTCAAGAATAACGAATCAGGCACATTAGCTTTAGTTCAATTAATGTGTTCTTCCTGGACTCCTCCTATTGAGAACCAGGCTCTGCCTCTTGGCCATGCTACCAATGGATCGAATCCTGGAAATGAAAGATCTGAAAATAGATTCGCAAAACAACACCAATCACATTTTGACCATTGAAATCTCTTGCAATTTTTCCAGTTCTACCAAAAAAATGGCAATAGTCTGTGAGAATTTATCTTGATTAGTTGGAAACTGAACAAGGTTATGAAGAGAGGTGGTGTTGTAGTCATGTTGCTGGATGAGTAATCCAGAACTTCAGGCTGATACTCTGGGGGGGAAAGGGTTCAAAGAATGCCATGGCAGATGATGAAATTTGATTTGAATAAAACTCTGGAATTAAAAGCTAGTCTATGGCAACCATGTAACCATTACTGATTGTCATAAAGACCCACCTGGTTCACTAATATCCTAAATTTGGGTTAGTACCATAGCTCAGTGATTAGCACTGCTGCCTCACAGCACCAGGGACCTGGGTTCATTTCCAGCCTCATGTGATTGTGTGGAGTTCACATATTCTTCCTGGGTTTGCATGATTTCTGCCAGGTGCTCTAGTTTCCTCCTACAGTCCAAAGATGCGCAGGTTAGGGGGATTATTAATGGGAAATTGTCTGTAGTGTCCAGGAATGTGCAGGTTAGATGGGTTAACCATGGGAAATGCAGGGTTATGGGGATATAGTAGAGGTAGGTGGGTGGGATACACTTTGGAGGTTTGTTGCAGACTCAGTGGACTGAATGGCATTCTTGTGTATTCAATGAATTCTATAGGGAAGGAAATCTGCCATCCTTTACTGGTCAGCTTGTTGACTTCTAACTGTCCTCTGAAATGGCCAAGTAAGCCATTCAGCTGTATCAAACCACTATGAAGTCTAAACAAAGGAATGAAACTGGACAGATTACCTGCCATCAACCTAGACACTGATAACAGCAAATACAGCCCCATCACTCTCAATATTGTCCTTCCACATCTGGGAGTTGGTGCCAACGTTGGAGAGCCACCTCACAGACAAGTCTAGCAACAGCCAGATTTATAGTCCCATTCTTCAACATACTACTTAATAACATTTAACAATTTTTGATAGACTTGTTGAAATTGTGGGTCTTGACAATGAAGGAAGAATCCACTACTGAAAACAGTCTTTAAGGCACAATTCCATGAGTAAGACTATGTCTCAGACACCCCTGTCACCCTCCTTCTCAGTTTGCCTCTTAGAGCTGAAAAGATTTCTGCTTTCATAAGTTACTCAATATCTGCATGTCTGTGTCACTCACAGGATGCTGTGCCAAAGGTCCGACAGCAACAGCTTCTAAACGCGTGGCCTCTAACACCCTGGAAGAACAAAAGCGGCAGGTGCATGAAAACACCAGAATCTGCAGGTTCCTTGCCAAGACATACACCATCCTAACGTGAAATTACTTAATTTTTCCTTAACTGTCACTGAGTTTAAAAAATTCTGGACCACCCTTCCTGAAAGTACTAAGAATGTATCTACACAACGTGGACTATAGTAATTCAAGAAGACAGCTTAGCACCACTTCGTTAGGGACAATTCAGAATGGGCAATGACCCAGCCAGTGATGCCCACATACCATGAACAGTTGGAAACAACTTTATCTCCTTTCCAATGTAATAACAGTCACTACACTTCAAACACATGTAATTATATGAAAACCTTAGGGTTGCATCAATGCAATGAACTACTCTATAAATGTAAATATTTGCTGTTTTCTTTCATTTTCACTATGGATTACCCTCTGTGATTTATTACTTTTTGTGCACTCGGAAAGAGCAAGAGATGACTATTCCTGTCAGACACAGGTGCATAATGTAAACTTGGAGGCCCACTTAAGTTTCTTTAATCAAAATCATAGCAAGAGGTTTCCCAGATTTTCAAAGTGAGTCTATGTTTCGTCACCTCAAATGGGTACTGCAATTGACCTTCCTGTCCCAGCAAGTTAACAGAACACCATTTACTGCATTAATATGACTATTATACTTACCATATGGGACATACCAATGCCGTCACTGAATGAGACCACTCATTTAACACTACCTAGGGGTACACTGTGAACAGTTCAGAGTTGAGACTGTCAAAGTTGTTTCAGCTTGAACTCGTTATAGCTGGCAGAGAGAGATTTTTAATTATAGTCCCATTCTTCAACATACTACTTAATAACATTTAACAATTTTTGATAGACTTGTTGAAATTGTGGGTCTTGAAAATGAAGGAAGAATCCACTACTGAAAACAAAAAGTGCTGAAGATCATAGTGGGTCAGGCAGTATCCATGGAGAGAAAGCAAGTTAATGTTTCAAGTCTAGATGATTCGTCATCAATTCACTAATTCACAATTCTACATGTTACCTTCGATTTATATTAATATTGCATATAAATTATCTCAATGAGATAAGTTAGCATAGGATTCTTAATAAACATAAAGTAAGAATTATTATGGTAAAGATTTGTTCCTTCCTTTTCATGCATGGATAATACTAGAATTTAAAAGTAACAATATTGGTTGATCAGTCTTGTGGAAAAATTGTTGAGTTCCTGAGATACCCAATGCTGCTTTCCCTTCAATTTTAGATACAATGAGTTCTTTAGTTTAAGCTCAAGTGGATGACAAAAGACCAATCACGAGGCAATATCTCACCACAGGTAATAAAATGACAACCCTGTATGTCTCAACTCAATCTTAGATTCCTTCAGCAATCAATCCACAAATTTGGAAAGGTATTAAGTGTCAAGAATTCCCAAAGATACATTAGGAATGATTAAAACAGGACTAATACAAAAAGAATTTAAATTAGGTTGTTTATCTCCAGCACAAAGAGATCTTGGAGTCGCAGGCAGATAGGATAGTGAAGAAGGCGTTTGGTATGCTTTCCTTTATTGGTCAGAGTTTTGAGTACAGGAGTTGGGAAGTTAGACCACTGTTAGAATATTGCATATAATTCTGGTCTCCTTCCTATTGGAAAGCTGTCGTGAAACTTGAAAGAGTTCAGAAAAGATTTACAAGGATGTTGCCAGGGTTGAAGGATTTGAGCTATAGGGAGAGGCTGAACAGGCTGGGGCTGTTTTACCTGGTGCGTCAGAGGCTAAGGGGTGACCTTATAGAGGTTTACAAAATTATGAGGGGCATGGATAGGATAAATAAACAAAGTCTTTTCCCTGGTGTGAGGTCATAGGTTTAGGGTGAGAGGGGAAAGATATAAAAGAGACCTAAGGGGCAACATTTTCACACAGAGGGTGGTACGTGTATGGAATAAGCTGTCAGAGGATGTGGTGGAGGCTGGTACAATTGGAACATTTAGGAGGCATTTTGATGGGAATATGAATAGGAAGGGTTTGGAGGGATATGGGTCGGGTGCTGGTAGGTGGGGCTAGATTGAATTGGGATATCTGGTTGGCATGGACGGGTTGGACCGAAGGGTCTGTTTCCATGCTGTACATTTCTATGACTCTAATATTTGAGCATGTTAAAACACATGAGCCAATTCTTGAAAAGAGCATCAATGTAACCCTCTTATTTTATAAATTATATAATATGCATTTTATTCAAAATGTCACTCTGAATGTTCATTCATGGTGTAATAGTGATTATTCTCTGACCTTGTCTCCCCATGTGTTTTCTTGGTTTGTCTTCAAGGAGATTGAAAAAGCACATGTGAAGGTCAGAGCATTGAGTTCAGACCTCAAGAGAGTCCTATTGCATTTTGAGTTGTGCTGTCATGCAGTTTACACAAACTATTATACATTCATATGCTTGGACAGCTTGTGGAAGTGACAAGATCCACTGTGCTGTAAGAAAATCTAAGGCAATATATTAAACATGTAAATGTGATTCAAAATCCTTTTTGGAATTTCATTAAACGTAGCACACTGAGATAAATTTCCACCTTTCCCATTTAAAAAAATTGAAATTGACCAAGTACTACTATAAATGAGGCAACATCTGAGGAGCAAGAGAGGTGGTGTTTTGAGCGTAACCCCTCTTCAGACCTGATGAAGGGTTATGCCTGAAACATTGACTCTCTTGCTTCTTGCGTCTCGGATGCTGCTGACAAGCTGTGCCTTTTCCAGTATCACACTTTGTCAAAGTCTGACTCTCCAGCATCTGCAGTCCTCACTTTCTCCAAATTCCACAGTCAGCAGATGATCCTCTCAAAGGTGAAAATTAGTCAAATTATTGTCACGATGCTCTCAGCAGTGCATGGTCAACCTTGGCACCATTTTTTGCAGACTTTAAAACACCTACAAATTACTTTCAGCAATGTTCGTAGAAAATGCTTAATACGCTCAAATGTTATTCCTCTGCCTGCTTTATCAATTGAGGCATTAGGTTGGCACATTTTAGCAAAGGCTTTGGCCAATGTAAAGTGAAAGGTTAATGCCTGGGTTAAAGCAGTGAACAAAGGAATGTCATAATAGTGTGTTCACCAAATGTACCTACCGGCTTTGCATTCTCTTTGATTTAGGTGAACTTAATATATTGCTGTTTCTACAGCAGGCTGCCGATCCAATTTGCTACAAATTGAAAATTTCCCCCAAGATTTCCATTATTATTTGCTGCTCTCTTACAAGATCTCATTAGAATAATTGAATTCTTATGTTACAAACAAGGGAAACTGAAAATGTAATAATTTATTTGTGCAATGAAGCCATACAAATCACAAAGATCTTTGGTTTGTCTGCGCTTCACTTACTGATTCGAGCTCAGCTTGTGTTAAGAGCATTATTAGCGGACTCTGTCATATTTAAGAGGAAAGTTTGCACCATCACCTTCTCAAAGGCAAATAAGCAATAAATGCTGGTCAGCCAGAATGCCCACAATGAGTGAATTTTTCAAAATCTTGTACAGGGAGACCCCCGTATCTGCGGAACCATTTTCCGCAGTTTCAGTACCCTTGGTTTCCCACTGTCCGAACATATTATAGGGAATCTTCTGTGACCAGGGACCACGGGCTGCCAGGAAGGTAAATTTCCCGTTTAAATGAATGGGTTCGCTCCAATCCACAGGCTTCAGTCTTCCATGGTAGGTTCAGGAACGTATTCCCCGTGGTACGTGGGTATACAGTATTTCGTGATCTTAGGATGTCCCAGGGCTGATATTTCAAAAGTAGTTTATTAGCTGAAATAAACTTCTTCTTATAGCATTCAAGGTATATTTGAAGTATAGCCACTGTTGTGTCCTGTTGGAAATTTTACAGCCAAACAGTACTTCACATACTCTCAGATACTGCAATGGCTGAGCATTCTGAGTTTTAATATTTGCAGGACATGCACACTACTGGCATGACCAGCATTACATTCTGTTTTAGTCCTCTTTTTGTAAATAAGATTTGCACCTAGGTACTTTGTACCTAAGATGGTGACATGAGAGGTGACATTGAACACTTTCCACTGTACTCCTTTACTTTTCTACTTGGGTACACATGAAATAAAGGATATTTTGTTCTTATTTAGTCATGTTTGCTTTAGAATGGATATTGTAGAGGATACTGAGCAGGGCTTGCTTATTCTTTGAAACAGTACCTTGACAATAAGCAGGAAAGGGTCACAACTGAAAGATAGTGGGTGGAATCTTGTATGTTTTGAGGCTGAGCATGGAGAAGGTCTAAAAACAAGAGATACTTCTTCCCTCTGGAGGTGAGTCATGTTTTCTCATGCAATTACATTCTTCTCAGCACATTATATGTTCATGGCGTAAGACACAGGATAGCATGGGCTGGAGGATCTGTCCTGTATGTAAGTTCTGGTGCCATCATTAAAAGGCAACCAGGTATCAGTTCAGTGTCTGCCATCCTGAAGCATCCCACTTACTCTGCCTATCACCACCATCGAGGTGTCAGATATTATGACTAAAATATAAATAGTTTGCCAATAAATGTGTTCCACTATTCCACAAGCCTTCCCAAAATGTTAATTTCCCAATTAGAAGACCAAGATGACCAATTTACTATTCAGGACAAAGAAATTCATACCAGGTTTGTCATTAATAGAAAATAACTATTTACTGTGACGTGTTTACCTTGAACAAGTGGCAGAGAAAGAAGAAGATTCCTAATCTACTATTGTTTGGCTTGAACTGTACTCCATTTAAGCTCCCAAGTGTGTGCATAGATTCATTCATGATTATGACAGACATAACATAGATAGTTAGGCACAGATTATGGGTGGAAAATAATGTAGATTAGAACAAAACTCTGAAGATAAAAAGTCAAGCTCATGAAGCTGTGTTAAATTGTGACACAGTTTCTTTTGATTTCAGCAGTGAACACATGGTGTTGTCTGGAATGAAATGACCATTATTCACTTTGATAATTGGTCCAGTGGTTCTTGGTTGTTGTGAGAGCCCTTTCTTTTTAAGCTTTCCTAGTTTTCTGTCCTTTTAACCACATGCAGAAGAAGAGGAAGAGGGGGATCCAATTGAGCTCACAGGCTCTGGGTGTCTCTGGCTGCTCCGTGAAATGACTCCACAGAGGCTGGCATCCGTCACCAAGTCATTGTCAATTTACACATGAAAAGTCCTTGACTGTTGTACTGCCTCTTCAGAGGCAGAAACTCTTGACACTCCTCTTGTTATCTGTCAGCCAGGGCTCCCTGATTGAACCAGATTAACAGCCCCATTCAGGGAACTCATATTCTATGAGGTCTACCTGGCTGACCTCATTGCAATCACTACACGCTATGCTTACAGATTTGTAGCAAACTGTGGCTTAACCACTCTTGATAATTCTGCTGTATAACAGTCCAAATTCTCTTTCAGTTCATAGTTAAGAAATGAAAAATGCATGGACCTTTACACAGAGACCAGCAAAGTTCAGGGCTATGGTTCAGTATTATCTTCTTCTGAAGATCCAGGAAAGGAGAGTTTTTCCCCAATGATGACATTAAGAGAGCATCTTGAGTGACAAAAAGCCTTTATTCTTCCATGCAAGATTCCCTTTAGTGCAAAACCCTGAACTGAGTGTTCACCCAAATGTATTTTTCAGTTTCTGTTTCACTTGCCTCTGTGTAGGAATATATGAAAACAGATATTCAGTGATTCCTGTTTATACCATGCATTCTCCAACAGTTCTTCTTTTCAAAAATGATTTGGATGATAAATAAATATCTTAACTTTTTAGACCATAAGAGCAATAGTAAACCATTTGGATCTGCTGTCAATGTGATCATGACTGATCTAATCATCCTCAATCATGCTTTCCTGTCTTTTTCCCATAACTCTAGATTTTCTTCCTGATTATAAATCAATCTCAGCTTTGAACATACTTAAAGCCCAGCTTCAACATCCTTTTGTAGTAAAGAGTTACATAAGTTGATTACCTTTCTGGGAGAAAATAGCTCGATTAATCACTGACTCAAATGGGGAACCCCTTACTCTGCGATTATGGTGTGCTCTTCTCCTGAACTTTACCATAAGGGGAAACAACCTTTAAGCATTTACCCTGTCAAACCCTATGGATTTTATATATTTTGATAATGCTGCCGCTCATTCTTCTAAATTCCAGTGAGTACCATTCCAACCTATTCAATGTCTCTACATAACAAAGTCTCAGAAGTCACACAATACCAGGTTAGAGTCCAACAGATTTATTTGAAAACACAAGCTTTCAGAGTTCTGCCCCTTCATCAGGTGAAGTCACTTCACCTGATGAAGGGGCAGTTCTCCGAAAGATTGTGAACTCAAATAAACCTGCTGGACTGTAACCTGGTGTTGTGTGACTTCTGACTTTGTTCACCCTAGTCCAACACCAGCACCTCCCCATAACAGAATCTCAGTGGGCAGGAGGGTAGAGGTGGTGATGGGTTGTGTATTTAGTCCCAGCATTACAGGGGGTGACAGGTGTAAAGGGTCTGGGACAGGTGTTGTTGTTGTTGTGTGTGTGTGTGTGTGTGTGTGTGTGTGTTGGGTGATCAGTTTAATACCTACTGAAGAGCTAACCTGACGTATTATACACAAACATTTCCTGACCAACTGCTATGACACCCTTTTAATTCTCCCATGTAAATGGATACTTTTGGAGGATTCCAGGCAGAGGGGAGTTGCCCAGTGGAATCTTCAATATTGCTATGTTGGGATGCAGCAGATCCAAATGGCTTACAACTTTATGGCTATCGAAAAATTTGGGCCAGTGTGTTACCTAATGCAGATGATAATCCCTTCAACATTCTTAACCTCTTGTGTTTTTTCCCAACTGTATTTATTGCTGAGAGATGTTGGATACAATGACAAGTAGAGCAAATGGAAGCTGTGACTTTGAGTTCACTCATTGCAGACACCCAGTATGGACAATCATTTCCAATTGACTAGTCTCATGAAAAATACAGCTGTTTTAATAGAATAAATGTTGCTGCTTCATGATGTTTGAGACACAATGAATATGTGGCTGTTGTTACTTCACTGGTGGATTCTGATAGTGTTTTGCCTGTTTGGAGTTAAATCTTGTTCTGGCTATTTGATTTTTTTTCAAGTACTATTTTTATCCAGAGACCTCAGTCTACGTTCAAGAAAATGAAGTGCAACGTGATGACCTGAATAAAATAGTATGGTTGAAGGAGGGTTAGGGATTGTCTTTTATAAAGTGGGTGTGAAGTAACAATTTACTAGATTAGGCTACATATCATTTGACAAAATTTTGACGTCTGCATTTAGGACAAAAGTGGCTTTAAACATTATCATTTCTGCACTTCAAGGTTTTCATCTTTATGTTAGTGTATATAACTGTTAAATTTACTCAACCTTTGTGAAGACTGGATTACTTCCTCTCCAAAAATTTAAAAGTTGAATAGATATTTCCCTTTAACATTCTTATACTTCCTGATATGCTAAGGTTCAGCCCTACTTATATGGCTAGGCATGTTTATTTGAACTGGTTGATGAGGAAGATACTCGCTTTTGATCAGCAATGAACTCAGAAACAGCTTATTTTTCTGCACAAGAGCTCTCTTATACATTGCTGTTAGTGTCGCACTCAGTATTTGAAAGCATGCAGAGATGTTAACAAAATACACATTTTCTGCATTTATTCATCAAGAACTGCTCCCTTGTGATTCAAAAACAATTAAGAGCCAATAACATTCATGATGAACCTCTATCATTATAGTTTGGGTTTTAAATTTTAGTAAGTTTTTTTTGGAGGGATATGCTGCTCTGCTAGTGTCAGTAATTATTCATAATAGGACTGCTAAAAATCTGATCCTGTACAGTACTGCACATCGAGAGCAAATTTGTTATTTGCTTCCTCTTAACCTGAAGGCTTGGCTTGTCTTCTTTGAATATCAATGAAGCATTCAGAAAAGCAACAGCTCTTCCGATCTATCTGTTAGATAATACTGTAAGGACTTATATCAGGTAGAATATACACTGTCCATTAATTTCCCTTGGCATTTATTCAAATCCTATTTCTTTCCTTTATTTACTTTGCTTTCTGAGTGCAATACAGAGCAGATCCTAGATATTTGCACAAATCTAACCTGAATCTACTCACTAGCACACTACATTTTATACTTTATGAAATGCTTCACTGATATTTTTATGTAAGGTTTTAATACATTCTGTTTTGATGACAGAGGACAGATATAATGAAATGCAAGGTCCAGCAGCAGAGCCAAATGGGCACCACACCTGGCAATTGAATTTCAATGCAGAGAAATGTGAGGTAGTGCATATTGGTGGAAGAAACAGGGAGCCAATACAGACTCAATGGTGTGGCTTTAAGGGGTATACAGGAGCAGTGGGATCTTGCAGTTGGTGTGCATAATTCTTTGAAGCTGGCTAGGCAAGTTGGAACAGTTGTGAAGAAGCCAGTGGGATCCTTGTATTTATAAATAGAGGCATGTAGTATAAAGTCAAGCAAGTGATGCTGCACCTCGACAAATCATTGGTCAGGCCACATTTGGAGTATTGTGTTCAGTGCTGCTCACTTATTTCAAAAAATAATTTGAAAGCCTGCAGAGTGCAAAGGAGGTTTACTAGAAGGATACCAGGTATGAAGGATTTTAGAAACAAGGAAAAATCAGAGAGATTGGACTTACTTTCCTTGGAGGACAAAAGATGAAGAGGTGATCTTATTGAAATGATCAAAATTATGAACAATTTTGACAAGGTGAAGAGGGATATTTTGTTTGCATTGGTTGGTATGTCAGTAGCTGAGGTCACAATTTCAAGATTATCAGCAAGAGAGCAAAAATGTGATGAGGAGAAACTTCTTTACTCGGGGAGTTGCTAGGATTTGAAATGTACTACTTGGAGAGTGGTGGAGGTGAATTCGATAGAAGTTTTCGAAAGACACCTGGTTATATATTTACAAGTGATCAATTTAGAGGGCAGGAGATAGTGTCAGAGAATGGGACAAGCTGGGTAGCTGTTTCAGGAGCCAGTATAGACCTGGTGAGTCAAATGGTTGCCTTCTGTACTGTACATTCTATAATTTGCTGAAGAAATATTTGCCACTGAATAAAAGTAGCCATCAATGATTGCACGCCCCATTCTCTGGTTTTGTTTCAGAAATATCAAGAATTTTCAGCATAAATGACTTAGAAGTGGAATTAGCTGTAGAATCACTACACTTTTTTTGGTTTAATGATAGGTGATATACTGATATATAATCAATATATAACATGTTTTTATTCAAAACTTGAGATCTTCCAATCATCAGAGGCAGATGTGCCCAGTTGAAGCTGTATATAATTTAACAACTTCAAGAAGACCAGGTGTTGGAAAATCTCACAGGCGTGAGCTTTATTACAATATGGGAATTGGAGGAAGAATACATTTTTCATAAATTCCTGATGCCCTTGAGTGTTGAGTCTACATTGGTCTGTGAATAATGGGCACTAGAGGCTGCTAGGTAATAAGCTGTGTATGAAAGTTCATTGAAAGGTCATATTATAAAAGAAAAAAAATCAACAGCTCTATGCCCATTTCTGCATCATTCATCTTTTGTGTTTACCATCTCATTCCCTGTTGTTTAGATTCCATGAGCCTTTGTCACGATTCTCCATCTTTCTTCCATAGCACTGGCAGTAACAACCAGTCCCCCAGTGGGAACTCTTGCCTTTTTAAGGTTGTTTTGATAGATGGAGAAGACATTGGCCCCCTAGACTGCACCAGAGGTGGTCTGTCTCTACCTGCAGTGAATTACACACCCATGTCTGCAGACAGCAGAGATGTAACTTACTTAAGCAGAGACTTTGTATATGTAGGAGTTCTAACAGAAAACATGGTAGCACAGATATGAAGGCCTGATTAAAAGTGTCTCCCATTGTTGTCCGAAAGATCTATTTGTGTGAATAGCACAGGCAGCAAATTTTCACTGACATTATAAATAGATTGCCAAAGGATCTTGTAATTTTAGGAATAAACAAAGACCATTCCCTCTACTTCTATATTTGCTTTGCAGCCACTGAATCATCGGAACAGCCTACTTTACCTGCTTCTTTATGTATCATCCAACTTTAAAGGCATGACATTTTCTTCATAGTCCACTGAGTTCCCATACTAAATTTCTCAATATGCTTTTGATTGGTCAAGGAATTTATGGAACATTTTAAAAATCAATCTTGTGACTCAAATTTTACTGAAAATTCAGCTTTCAGAGAATAAAAGCTTCTTTCAGCTGTAATTTTATCAGGATTTTATAATTCAGAGTACAGTGCTTGTTTTGTAGTGAGTCAAGGTGAACAAGCTCATTTTGCCTTTATCAGTTTCCTAGCATACATCTTTGGATTATGTGTGCTGTGCATTCTTATTCCATAAATAACTGGCTCTTTATAACTTATTCTTAGCTATGTATTTAAATAATATTTTGGTCATTAGTGCTATAGTATTGGTATTTGCTTTTTTGTACATTGATCTGTTATGGACAGTTTGCGAATTTTAAAACAAATTTCTCTTCCTAGTCCCACCACCTATCTGTAGATGAAGTTAAAAATCACACGACACCAGACTATACGCTAACAGATTTATTTGGAAGTACTAGCTCTTGGAATGCTGCTCCTTCATCACGTAGCTGTGGAGCAGGATCATAAGACACAGAATTTATAGTAAAAGATTACAATGACATGCAACTAAAATGATATATTGAACAAACCTAGATGGTAATATATAATTTCAGTTGTATGACACGGTAACATTTTGCTTTAAATTCTGTGTCTTATGATGCTGCTCCACAGCTACCTGATGAAGGAACAGCACTCCGAGAGCTAGTGCTTCCAAATAAATCTGCTGGATTATAACCTGGTGTTTTGCGATTTTTAGCTTTGTCCACCCCAGTCTGACCCTGGTACCTCCACATCATATCTGTAGATGAACAGTTATTCAATATTTTATTCCACCTTTTGAAATAAAACAGTGTTGATGATCATTTTAGATGGCATGGTGCCACAGTGTTTAGCACTGCTGCCTCACAGTGCCAGGGACCCGGGCAACTATCTTTGAGGAGTTGGCATGTTCACTTAGTGTCTATGGTGGTGCTCCCTCCCACAGTCCAAAGATGTGCAGGTTAGTTGGATTGGCATGCTAAATTGCCCGTATTATCTCTGGATGTGGATTAGCCATGGGAAATGCAAGGTTATGGGGATAGGGTTGGGGGTGGGTCTGGGGGGATGCTCTTCAGAGGGTCAGTGGGGACTCGATAGGACGAATGACTTGCTTCCACGCTGTAGGGATTCTATTGAATGTTTCTTTTGGTCTCTCTATTTGTGAGCTCTGACTCTTTTTGAGGACTGAACAAGATTGTGTTATGGTTATACCAGCTAGTGCTAATTGCACACACTTTTTGACAAGGGAGAGCTTTACAACACAAGCATACTTGTAAACAGTAAAGGCTATGTAGTGTGGAAATAGATGAATAGATTCAGAAGAATGGTCACGGAATCTGAAATGTTAACTTGCTTTCTCTCCACAGTTGCTGCCAGGCCTGCTGAGTTTCTCCAGCAATTTCTGGTTTTGATTCAATTAATAACAAATTAAACATATAACAGTGGAGGGATACAAGGTGATCACTGCCCTTTCTTTTGTGACAGTCTAAAAGTCCAAAGTTGGAGTTAGCAGACTGGAATTCTTTTGTGGGAGTGAATTTATCAGCTAGTCAGCAGTGGAAGAATTATCAGGAATTTCATCCCTCTCAAATTCTCTTCAGTAGTTTTCTGAGAACTTGTTTTTCTGATATTTGCATTCTCTACTATTTTGAGGAAGGGAGGTTTCCATTAGCAGAATACTGACTCAAATACATGATGGTGGCTGCTTTTTACAGACTAGAAGCATTCCCTCTGTAGCCCAGAGTTAGAAATGTTGACTTTGTTCATGGATACATTGTGGAGCAGGGTTGGCCTGATATTTCAGAATTATATAGTTAAAAGGACATAATTAGGTTCAGTGCTGTAGGAGCACAGCAGGTCAGGCAGCATCCAAGGAACAGGAGAATCGACGTTTCGGGCATAAGCCCTTCTTCAGGACTTATGCCCTTCTTCGGGCATAAGTCCTGAAGAAGGGCTTATGCCCGAAACGTCGATTCTCCTGCTCCTTGGATGCTGCCTGACCTGCTGCGCTTTTCCAGCAACACATTTTCAGCTCGGATCTCCAGCATCTGCAGTCCTCACTTTCTCCTCAAGTGCTGTCGGAGGCCATTTGACCAATACTCCTGGGGAAGGAGACACAGTTGCCATCAAGACAAAGGCTTACATTGCAAATAGCCAGTTGTGCATGGCCTGTTTCAAGGATTATGAGCAAAGTCATGAATACATCTTATGGGACAGATGCAACTTGTAATTCTATTCTGCAATTCTCATTTCTGTAAGCAGATCCTAACCTAATAAGTAGTATTTCAAGACTGTAAAGACGTACCTGAATGTTGACAGTCTGGCTCATTGTTGACTTTGAAGGAGTTTTCTGAGGGTTATTGCTAAGTCCAGTCTTGTTTTTAATATTATAATTAAATTTATGTGCACATGTCTGTGGGATATATAAATATAGAAAAGTATTAACAAATAGTTTTACATGTCATTAAATTTTGGAAACATGAAACTAATGTTAGGATGCAAGAATTGAAGCTTCATTTAAATATTGCCTATTAGTACTTTCCTGCTGACTTGTACATCATTTCTGTGTTTCTTTATTTTTTTAATTTGAGAAGAAAATTCACCTTTATAACGTTTAGAAGTTATGTATCAAAAATCTTAAAGGTTTGCATTTTCCTGGTCAATGTGTATTAACAGTTGGAATAGAGTCAAGTAGAATATAATAGTTGCAGCACAGAAAGAGACCATTTTGCTCATCATGTCCATGTTACTTCTCTGCAACACAACTCAGCACTTCCCACAACTCCAGCTTCACTCTGCAGCTTTGCGTCAGACTTTGTAAGCTGCGTTACTGTGAGCATCCTCTTTGCTGGTAAAATATTGAAGTGCATGTTTTCTGTTGACACAATGAAGACACAATGCTGTTTAAAACCCAGCAACATTGATTATTGACCAATCATAAGCCATGTTTTATTCTTTTCGTATGCTATCAGTTAACTCCAGGAAAAGCATGATGGAGAGCTTCAAACTTAAGAAACACTTTCAATAGATGTGTTATCTGTCTAAAAACATTCCTGCCAATGAACCCCGCAATCCTTTAGGATCCATCTGCTCACCATTAAAGAGATGCCATTTCCAAGCAAAATGTAAATACTCTGGGAGACTCAAAGTAACAATCAGTTTGGATTGAAAATAGCCCCATTTGAAACATTAGACATTTTTGGATTTTTTTTGGTATTTAAAATCATTAGGGAGTGATTTGAACCTAGCTCTTCCATGAGGAGTTTGAGGTGATTGGGTGCAGTGGTGGATTTACTGTTTATTAAAGTCTCCAGAGAGAAATGCTGGACAAAGTCCCATCCAAGCTTCTGGGGCTTCTGAATGAGACTAAAATTACAGACCAACGTATCAAGGAATAAGTACCCACAGTCCTCACTTGAAATTGTGAATTTAAATGAAGCATTTGGTTACTACAAAACCTATGTTAAAACTTTAATTAGGTTCTGTTGGAGTTTCCTTATTAGGAAATAAATTAAAATATTATATTCTTGAAGTTGAAATATTTTACATTCCTAAATTCTTATATTGATAAATGGAATAACTTGGAATAAATGTAAACATGTAACAGAAAAATGTAACTTTCTACTTGCAGTATACCTTTTTCTTATAGAAATCCTGCTTCTCAGAAGAAACAAAAACAGAAATTGCTACAAAAGCTCAGCTGGTCTGGCAGCAGCTGTGGAGAGAAATCAGAAGTAACATTTCGGGTCAAGTGACCCATCTTCTGAACTGTAGTCTTGTTCCCTGATTCTCCCCGTTGCTGTAGATCCTCCTTTAACCTTCAGGTTATGGCATCTCCCCATTCAATGACCTCTAAATTGTGGCTTCTTCAGTCTCCAGGTTCTACCCTTCTGATCTTCCGTCTCACTGTTTTCTTCTCCAAGACTTGTGTTCCCATGCAAATCCAGTTTCTATCTGAAACAAAGCTCCAATATAGCAGAATGTTCAAGTTTGGTTGGTTCACAAGTGCTGGGTAAAAACAATGACTGCAGATGCTGGAAACCAGATTCTGGATTATTGTCGCTGGAAAAGCACAGCAGTTCAGGCAGCATCCGAGGAGCAGTAAAATTGACATTTTGGGCAAAAGCCCTTCATCAGGAATACAAGTGCTGGGTGTTCACAATCCATGTTTTATTCAATACTCTAATGTGCACCTTCCTCCTTTGAACCCCTGCTGTGAACTTGAGAAAAGAATAACAAGGTAGGAACAGTTTTGAAAATCATTTTTAGTAACATTGATTGTTAAAGCCCCAGCTCTTCTGAACCATTGGGACTTGAATATCCATAGCACCAGAGATAATTCTCTGGATTGAATCTGTATCTTGAGCAGGAATACAAATCCAGGGGAGGGAAATGGCACAGAGCTGAATCGTAAAGGAGGAGCAGCTGCTACTCTGAGGAAAGGGAGAGAAGAGGCCATGAATTGGAGGAGGAAGAGACTACAACTCAGTGTTCAGGAGTGAGGAGAAGCTGCAGCCAGGAAATCAGGGAACTGGAGAGGTGTCAATTAGGTCATTCAAGGAACAATAATGAAATTGCAAACACCATTAACTTAGTGATGCTAAAGTGAGACATTGTTAAACGGGACAGCTTTATATGAGGTATAATGGAGCTGGATAATTTGAAGGATAAATTCTTGACACTTGTTCATTATCTTGAAATGCCCATGGCATTTTGGACATTCTATTTTGACTTTTATTCGATATTTAAGGAAATGTTTGCTGGTAGTTCTTCTATAATGTGACGGTTGCGTTCTTGTGCAACCCTGCATTATAGAAAAATTGCACTTTACAAACAGCACTTAAAGTGGCTGCGATGTAATTATGTTACAGCCAACACACGTTTAAAAGTCTGCACTTTATAAACAATATCCTCAATTTGTCAGTTGTGTTACAGCAAATTCGTGTTAATGAAACATGCATTAGAGCAGAATGACCTGTACTTGTACTGTACTAGTATTTAAATAAGAAAAATGGTGACGAAGGTGAAAAATGAGTGACAGAAAGAGACAGTGAGAAGTGAATGTCTGCCCTTTGTATTTTCTGTCACTGAGTGAGTGAGTGTGTGTGGGCAAGTGTAAGCATTTGGCCCATATCTCGCTAAACCCTTCCTAATCATGTCCCCATCCAGATGTCTTTAAAATTTGTGTGGAGTTTGCACATTGCATAGATGTGTGGGTGTGCTGTAACCTCCCACAGCCCAAAGATGTGCAGGTTAGGTGAATTGGCCGTGCTGAATTGCCCACAGTGTTCAGGGATGTGTAGGTTAGGTGCGTTAGTCAGGGAAATGTAGAGTAATCGGGTTGGGGAACGGGTTTGGGTGGGTTACTCTTCCGGGAGGAGGGTGGTCGGGGGTGTGGTCAGTGTGGACTTGTTGGGCCTACTGGCTGTTTCCACACTGCAGGGATTCTATGATTAAAAAATGTTGTACACAGTGATTTACCTAAAATTCATATTTCTTGATCAGTTCTGATGAAGTATTGAGTTATATTCTTTGCTTCATCAACCGTGCTTCCATGATCTAAAGTCAAGTTTATTCTTGATTTTACAAAGACAGGAGTGCTGCGGCTCGCATTATTTCAATTGATTTGGAAACGAACATAGAACTTGGGCATCAACTGCAAGGCTGGGGAATTGCATCTGTCAGCATTCTATATAATGATGATGTTTGAATCAGCTTATTCACAATAAAGCTATGTCTCTAATAGTAAGATCTTGCTGTCCAGCACAGTCCACCACATAAATTAAGGTATTGCAGAGTATGTTTGTTCTTTATTCAGTAGCAACCTATGACAGAAACTAGTGACAGAAACCTATGAGCTTTCCAATCAATTAAAAATATTAACCAGAGCAATATTAAGATTATTTTATTATGAAAATGAAATGCATAAGCTGGCTTGTTCCGAAATTCTATAAGGTCATTAGTTTTAATGGTAAAACCTTTATTGAATGGACACTTCCTTGATTAATCAGGCAACTGGTTGCTAAACCAGATTGCAGTCAATTAATTATCATGCTTGACTGGCTAGAATTGAACATAAAAACTACCAGTGACTTCTATGGTTCTTACATATTTTTAAACGTTTTAGCCAATCATATCAAGCTGTCTAAAATAGCCACTTTTTCCATGTTGCCCAGTCACTTCTAAAGTAATTAATAGGAAGATGTGGATTTAGCGAACATATTTGCTTGACTTCCATGCTAAACTATATACATAAACTGATCCATCCATTTCTCTTTAGTTCTTTGTTGCTGTTAGAATAAAGCTTTGTGGAGTTTTGAATTTATTTCTGTTGCTGACTTGAAGTTATAGAGAAAGATGGAAGATCACAGACAGAACTAAACTATTTCTAGATCAAGCATTTAACAATTGCTCATGGTCAGTGGTCAGTATTATTTATCATTGCCTGTAAACTAGTTTAAGAATAATGAATGGGAAGGGATTAATTTACTAGGGGTTTATCAATCCGTTCTTTGATAGCAAGAGGCATACTGATTGCTAATGTGTCACTTTTCCTTTCTCCCAAATGTGGGCCAGATGTTAAGGAGTCAGAAAAAGTCTGCGAAATCTTAAAATAGCTGTTGGGAACTGATGCTGAAGTCCTGCCCTAAGATCTGATCAACAAAACCATTTTTTGATGATAAGGGAAAAGGTGGCAGAGAATGACATAAGGGAGAGAAAGCTGAACTCAGCAGGGCCATTTGAGTTTGTTGCTGAGTTCAAACAGACCTCATTTTATTGTCCTAGAGTCATAGGGTTTGCCTGCACTTGGCCCATATACCTCCAAACCTTTCTTATTCATGTACCTATCCAAATATCTTTTAAACTTTGTAATTGTACCGACACCCACCACTTCCTCTGGTAGTTCATTCCACCCAAGAATGACTTATATTTAAAAAAAAACTGTGCCTCATTTCCTTTTTAAATCTTTCTCCTCTCACCTTAAAAATATGTTTACTAGTCTTGAAATCCCCCACCCTAGGGAAAAGACACCTGCCATTCACATCATCTATATCTCTCATGATTTTATAAAACTCTATAATGTCACCACTTAACCTCCTACAATCCAGTGAAGAAAAGGACCCAGTCTATTCTTATAACTCAAGCTCTCCATTTCTGGTAATATCTTTTTTGAGTCCTCTCCAGCTTAATAATATCCTTTCTATAATAGAGAGACCAGAAATGGACACAATAGTCCAGAAGAGGTGTCACTAATATCCTGTACAACCTTAACATAATGTTTCAACTCCCATATTCAAACATGTGAGAAATGAAGTCAAGTGTGCTAATCTTAATCACTCTGTCTACATGTGATGCGAACTTCAAGGAATTATGTACCTGAACCCCATCTGTTCTACAATATTATCTAAGGCCCTACTTTTAATTGTATAAGTCCTGCCCATGTTTGTCCAAATTAAACTCCATCTGCCACTCCTCAGCCCATTAACCCAATTGATTAAGATCTCTTTGTAATGTTAGATAACCTTCTTCACTGTCCACTATACCACTAATTTTGGTGCCATCTTCCAACTTGCTAACTATACCTTTGATATTCTCTTCAAAATCAATTATATAAATGACAAAGAAAAATGGACCCAGTACTGTTCCCTGTGGAATACTGATGGTAACAGGCCTTCAGTGTGAAATACAATGGTCTCTGTCTCCTTCCATTAAGCCAATTTGGTATCCAATTGGCAAGCTCACCCTGAATCCCATGTGATCTGACTTTACTAATTAGGCTACCATGAAGAACCTTGTCAAAAGCTTTACTAAAGTCCAAGTAAACAATGTCTATCACTCTGTCCTCATCAATTTTCTTTTGTCTGGTCCAAGGGCTGCCTTTTGCAGTGTTGGAATCTCAAATTTATGGAACAGTTGCACATGTTAATTAAATTGAGGTTGGATAAGCTGGGACTCTTTTCCCTCAAGTGTAGGAGACTGAGAGATGACCTTATCGAGGTCTATAAAATCATGAGAGGCATTGATATGATAGACAACCAACAGCTTCTTGCTGATGATAGGGGAGTCTAGAGGGCATAGCTTTAAGGTGACAGAGTGAGACATAAAAGGGTCCAGAGCGGTAAGTATTCCACACACAGGGTGGTGAGATTAGATTAGAAGATTCGATTCCCTGCACTATGGAAACAGGCCCTTTGGCCCAACAAGTCCACACTAATCCTCCGAAGAGTAACCCATTCAGATCCATCCCCTACATTTACCTTTGACTAATGCACCTTACACTATGGGCAATTTATCTGACCTGCACATCTTTGGATCACGGAAGGAAACTGGAGCACCCACAGGAAACCCATATAGACATGGGGAGAATGTGCAAACTCCACACAGACAGTCGCATGAGGCAGGAATTGAACCTGGGTCCCTGGTGCTGTGAGGCACAAGCGGTGGTGAGTATCTGGAATACACTGCCAGAGGTAGTGGTGGTAGCGAGTACAATTTTGTCATTTAAGAGAAATTTAGACAGGTACATGGATGGTATAAATAAGGAGGGATATGGACCAAACGCAGGCAAATGGGACTAGTTTAATTGTGAGAACTGTGTGGCATGGGCAGGTTGGGTCAAAGGGCTTGTTTCCATGCTGTAAATCTCTATGATTCTGTGACTCTGTTTTTGAGGGGTGGGCAAGATCTGTTTAAGTATCACAAGATGACGGTTTTTAAATCCCACACGTTTTAAATGTGAGAAAAGGCTATAGTCAGTGAGAGTTTTAAAACAAAAAATTTGCTGCATTTCTATGACAGGCCATTTGATAGAAGTTAGAAAAAATAGCTTCTGTCCATGCAACTTCAGTTCAAATTCTTTGTTAATATTGCCTATGTGCTATTATTATATTATCATGAATGGCTTGGCTGATTTTCAAGTTACATTTATCTTGGACACTTGAGTGACATTTCAGGAAGAGTGTTACAAGATTAGCTGCCTTTGATGTGGGGCTTGGATGGAAGTTTCTCTATTTCTTTATAAGAGATTAACTGCCTCAGTATCAGAAGCTTTGAATAGTGAAAACAACAAATGCTGGAGATCACAGCATTTGGAGAGAGAGCAAGCTGCATAATTTTCCATGTGTCACATTCATGCTCATTGGGATACTTGTCTAGATATCTCTTTGCAGCTTCTTCATTACATACTTTCCTTGAAAGCCTGTGTCCATTACATTCGTCCATGTCACTTATGATGAAATCCTCCATTGGTATCCACTTTCATACTGAGCAAGGCAGCAGCATGTGATTGGTCACATTTATGGGACAGACAATTCTCAGAATTGCTTGATGGAAACATTCAATTCTGCCCAACAAGAAGAGATGAGCTTATTGCAAGGTTTTCAGTACGTCACTTGGGATATTCCAGAGGCCACTGAAAAAGAGACAGATAGGAACATAAGCAGATTCCATATTAGACAGTGCTGGTGTGAATTGTATTGGAAAAAGTAGTTGAACTACATGGTTTTGTGTAGTGGGCGCTGGGAGCTGTTGGAGGCTATGAAGAATCTGCAGGCCACGAAAAGTTCAGTACAGCTGAGACAATGAGGTGAAAAACCCACAATCAGTATTTTCTGGTTGCAACTGAACAACCTTATAGCTTGGAGGAATACCAGGCATTACCAACTTGGTGCAGCCAGCTATCAGAAGAAATCATACCTAAAAGCTAGCACGAGAATGCCATTTCAGAGACTGGGGAAGTGTTTGCTCTGGAAGGAGGGTGACTGCCCAGACTGGAGTAGATGTTGAGGTAGTCCATGTTGGAGTGAATATTGAGAGGAATTCTCACGATCAGTTCAGCAAAAGCGCAGAATTGTACTCCCACATTGAGGTTTAATGCAATTTGATGACCCACAATGTTTTTAAGAGGAAGTTGCGAACAAATTCATGGCATCTCCCTTGAATACATTTGCTATTTCATGTGGATCATGGGGTTTTTGATCAGAGTCTATTACCCATGTTTACTACATGTTTATTTTGGCTGTTAGAAATAGGTTGAACATGTATTATAGATGTTATCACTCTTAGTGTGCGATCGAGTTTTGTTTGTTCAAAACCATGGAATCTTGTGGCTTTATTTTCTCAGTAAATCCCTTAGAATTCATACTTTGTCAACTTGGGAAAATAAAACTTACTGGTCCTCAGCCAGTATGAAACAAAATTGACAGTCTGGCTGTGATCTTAAACCAATTTAAATAGATTGCAAGCAGCCAAGGGCTAACTGCGTGTTATAACCTTCCAAGCCATAAATGGTCTATATAGTTCTATCCACTAACTACCCCTCAATCAATGCTAATATATATTTTGCTCAATCTGTAGAACTGGAAATTTCATGTAAATCATTTGTGAGAAATGCTTTTCGAAATTCTAGATCCACATTGGCTGCCCCCCCCTACATCTACCCTGCGAATGACAACAACAATTTGTAATTATTTCATCCTCTGAACAAAATATTCCAAGTTGCTTTACATGGGTATTCTAAAGCAATACAGGAAATTGAGCTGCATGAGGAGATATAAGGCAGATGATTGATGAAAGAGACGAAGATGAAGCAGAGTATTTCAAACAGAAAGCAAAACAATGATATTTTAGGAAGGAATTCAAGTTTATGGGGCCCAGCAGCTATAGATACCATAGCTGGAGTGACTAAACTGAGGATGCTAACGAGTCAGAATCACTGAAGCATAGATGCCTCTGTGTATGAGATTACAAATAAAGGCAAAGGGATACTTTGGAGAGAACAAGGGTGTTTTTTTTCAAATTTGAGTTGTTGCTTAATAGGGAGCCAGGGATGTCGGTGAGCAATGGGTGAAGAGGAAAACCATTTAGGGTTAGCTTAGCAGAAATGAAGTTCAGGCTTTGATTTATTGACACTTACAAAGTTAGACCAAATTATTTTTGTCCTTTGATCAGTTTGTTTTCAATTTCTGCATGTTTGTATGGGCAAGATTAAAGGTGTGAAGTGGAATAACACTTATGTTATTGAAAATATGAATGGCAGTGCTGAATAACACTTGAATAAGGTTGTAAATGTGGTTTTTGATCTGCTTTCCAATTATGGTAGCTTTTGGTATCTGCCACCTCTGGCAGCATGTGGCAGGTATACATTGCTCAGTGTATTTGCTTTCATCATTTCTCCTTTTGTCTTTACTGTGTGAAGGACCTGTCTAATTATCAGAGGTAAAGGATTGCCACTTGTGAATATAAGCAGAAGAAGCACTTGTCTTTTTCAACAAGATGGTTTATTGGACAATAGCACTCAGTACAATTTACATTACTGGTCAGGGATAATTACTGAGAACCCTTAGGAACTGCACTGAATACATTTGCTCCCTACAAAAGCTTTTGTAGAACTCAGTGTGTGGAAGACTAAAGTTATTGTGTGACATTATCACTTTGGATAGAGGTAATGTCACGTTAAGAGTAGACAGTTTTGCCAAAGGCAGTTTCTGAATAGATTTTTTTCCTTTCAAGTTAAACGTCACACAACTCCAGGTTATAGTCCAGCAGGTTTATTTGGAAGCACTAGCTTTCGGAGTGCTGCTCCTTCATCAGGTGATTATGGAGTTTAAGACCATGCTCACAGAATTTACTAACAAAGTCCAGTGTCATGGAGATATGTTACCGTAAACAATCTTTGATTAAAACTTTCATCTTTTATAATGGGATATGCTGGTTTCTGTTCTTTGATATACAAATCCCAGAACTTCTTTTAAATTGCATTCTCAAGGGAGCAATGTGAGGTCTGTGATATGAAGTCTGTCTGTGTCCCAATCCTAGGCCAGACTGACAAACCCTCTACAGTTCTACAGAGTTTTAGCTGGATTCATGCAGCAAAATTAAATTTAATTCTGCAAAAACAAATCCATCCCATGAGCTTATGTGTGTGCACATGTAGGGGCGATAGATTGAGTGTGTGTTTGTGTGTGAATGTAAGGGCACGTGATAGTGTGTGTGTGTGTGTATATAAGCTTGGTTAAGTGTGTGTGTGAGAATGTAATGGGGTATGTATTAGAGGGTGTGTGTATGTGGGAGGGTCTGTGTGGTTGTGTGAGTATGTAGCAGTGTGTCTCTTTAGCATTTCAAGACTTGTTGCACAGTGGCATGTTGTTTCTGTATTTAAAGGATACTGGGTGAGTAAGCATAGGGGACATGGGAATCAGGGAAGGGCAATACATGCTGGTAAGGGTTCAGGGAATGAGCAGCATGAGGACAGGGATTTGCCCCAAGTCCCAATCCAAGTACACTGTCACTCACACCTGACCTGAGTATAGTACACCGTCAAAGAGGATCTGACCTGATAGGCTCCACAACCTTGCAGAAGTAAGAAGGACATTATTAGGCATTGCAAGGATCTCCATGATGTCTTCCAAAATCAGACAGTTTGTAATCAGGCATGGTCAAGGCTCACATTTGAATGATGTCCATTTGGGCAAGAAATGAGAGGGTTACCCAGTAGTTACCCAATCCACTGCTTTGCAGATAAAGCCTTTGCCTACAAAGAATAGGTAAGGGTGGATAAAATCTAAAGATATATTGAGCGTACACCTTTTTGACTCATGGCATGTTTAAAAAAACAAGATTTCATTTGTGCTGTACTTGACATGACCACAAGATATCCTAAAGCACTTTCCAGCCAATGAGGTATCAATGACATGTAGTCACCTCTATAATGAAAGAAACATCAGCAGGCAATTTGCAGACAGAAAGCTCCAGCAGACAGCAATGCCATTATAACCAGATGATAGATGATTATTGGCCAGAACACTGGGAATAACTTCCCTGCTTTAATTTGAAATAGTTTAATGAGAGCTTTCTTTTCAATAGCAGAGCAAATGGAGGCCTTGATTTAACATCTTGTCAGAAAGTCTTCTTACAGTGCAGCACCCTTTCAGAACTCCATGGAGGTGTTAGACTTTGATTTGTGTGTTCATGTCACCAGAGTTGGACTTGAATCCACAACATTCAGATTCTGATGCAAGAAAGTTACCAATTGAGTATGACCAATACTTTTGTGATTTATTCAGGAGGAAGTGGTAACATCAAAATGAAAAGAAAAATCATTTGTTAATGATGGAGCAAGTGTTGTTCTTTGGGTAATTTAAGAATGAATTTATCAGTTCTGCTGTGTGTATAGCACATATGTTGCACATTGGAGAATCTGTCAGAAAAAGCATAAACATTTCAGAAATCAGATGAACCATTCACAAATAACAACATCACAATCACAATGGTCAGTTTCATGATGTGGTCAATTTATAACAGATATGAGAAATACTTCTACAGTTTCGAGACTAAAGTTGTCCAAAAGCCTTTGAGGATTTACACATTTTGTATCTTTTTGATTTTTGGTGTGGAATTTATTTTTAAAGTGAAAGAATATTGCACTAGAGAAGGCAAAATGTTCTGAATCTTCCTGAGTCGTGACACTCCAGCGCTTCCATTTAAAGTCAAATTATTCAGGTTTCACTTGTTTTGGTCCATGTAGGTATCAATGACTTAGGCAAACTTGGAATGAAGCTCTGCATAGAGAGTATGAGGAACTAGTCACCAACTTGAAAAGCAGAAACTCAAAGGTTATAATCTTTGGATTCGAAGACTCATATAGGAGATATGCGTTCTCGGGTTGTGGGGCAGTGGTACCATTACTGGGAAAAAGTGGGGATTGCACCATTGTGGTGGTTTCCATCTGAACTGTGCTGGGACTATGGTTTTCGTGAACTGCACAATTAGGGAAGGAGAGACGGTTTTGAACTAAAAGCGAGGATGAGGGATCAAATGTGGAAAGATGTGGTAGACTGAAGAGTAGAGACAAGGCGAGTGAGGAAAATGGTCATGATTTGGAAGTGCCGGTGTTAGACTGGGGTGTACAAAGTTAAAACACCAGGTTCTAGTCCAACAGGTTTACTTGGAAGCACTAGCTTTTGGAGTGCTGCTCCTTCATCAGGTGGTTGTGGAGTGTAAGATTGTAACACACTGGATTTATAGCAAAAGTTTACAGTGTGATGCAACTGAAATTATATATTGAAAAAGACCTGGATTGCTTAAGTGTCTCATCTTTTAGAAAGACCATGTTAAAATGGTAATATGGAAAATGTGGGTCAAAGAATGGAAGTAAGCAGCAGGGAGAGAAAAACCTAAGAGTACATCAACAAAAAAAATTAAATGTTGCAAAGATAAAAAAAGATAAAGCTACAGCTATGTCTGTGCTGTATTGCAATGAGTGCAGTACTCACAACATGGTAACACAGATGGAAGTAAATAAATAGTCTTATAGCCATTATGGGAATCTGGTTTCAGAATGACTACGGTTGATCCTGAATATTGAGAGGTGTATGAAATTCAGGAAAAATAGAAAGCAAGGTAAAGTTGAAGGGGTAGCACTGTTAATCAAGGATGGTATTGGTCCAATAAATAGAGATAGGTTGGTTCAGTAAATAAGGTTGCACAATTGGTTTGGGTTGAGATACAATACAATACAGGTCAGGATCAGGCCCTTTGGCCCACTAATTCCTAATCCTTATTTCAACCCACTACTTATTACACGTGTGCAGTTTCTGTCCCTCTGTTTGGCTCCCATTCATGTGTCTATCAAGATACACTTTAAACATTGCCAACATGCCTGCTCCCTCCACCTCCATGGGCAGTGCATTCTGGGTACCCACCCATTCTGTGAAAAATTTTCCTGCCCTTCTCACCTAAACTTTCTCCCTCTCACCTAGAACCTATGCCCTTTCAACCGGGAAAAAGCCTCTGACTACCCGCCCTATCTTTGCTCTCATAATTTTGTAGACTTTTACCTCTCCTCATAACTGAAAGCCTCCAAACCAGGCAACATCCTGGTAAACCTTCTCTGCACCATCTCCAAAGCATCCACATCCTTCTGGTAGTGTGGCGACTAGAACTACACACAATATTCCAAATGTGACCTAACTAAAGTTTTGTACAGCTGTTACATACCTTGCCAACTTTTATATTCTATGCCCTGCCCGATGATGGCAAGCATGCTGTATGCCTTCTTGACCAGCTTATCCACCTGTGTTGCCACTTTCATGAATCTGTGGACCTATACACCCAGATCCCTCAGTATGTCAATGCTCCTGATGGTTCTGCCATTTATTGTACAATTCACACCTGCATTTGATCTTCCAAATGCATCATCTCGCATTTGTCTGGATTAAACTGCACATGCCATTTCTCATCCCAAATCTGCAATTTATCTATGTCTTACTGTATCCTTTGACAGTCCTCCTCACTATCTGCAACTCCACCAATTTTGGCATCATTCACAAATTTACCAATCAGGCAACCTACTTTTTTATCCAAGTCTTCTATGTATATTATAAACCACAAAGTCCCCAACACTGATCCTGGGAAATGCAGCTAGTTACTGATCTTCATTCCAAAAAGCAGCCTTCTACCACAACTCGCTGTCTCCTATGACCAAACAAGTTTCGTATCCATTTAGCCAGCTCACCCAGGATCCCATGAGACTCCACCTTCTGTACCAGCCTGCCATGAGATATCTTATCAAAAGTCTGTGTACACAATATCCACTAATCTTCCCTCATCAATCACTCATGTCACCACTTCAACAAACTCAATCAAGTTGGTGAGACATGACCTTCCCCGCACAAACCCATGCTGCCTATCACAAGTGTGTTCATTACCAAATGTGAATAAATCCTGTTTCTCAATATCTTCTCCAACAGCTTCCCCATTATTGACATCAAGCTCACTGGCCTGTGAGGAACAATATTGGCCATTCTCCAATCCTCTGGAACCTCACTTGAGGCCAAAGAGGATACAAAGATATGTGTTAAGACCCGAGCTATTTCCTTCCTTGCCTCCTATACTATCCTTGGATAGATCCCATCTGGCCCTGGGACTTGCAACCCTAATGTATTTCAAGACACCCAGCACTTCCACCTTAATTATGTGACCTTCCCAAGAGTATTCATATACTTTTCTCTAAACTCAAATCCCTCACATCACTCTCTTTGGTGATTTCTAATTTAGGATCTCATCCATTTCCTCTGACTTACCTATAACTTACCTCCATTGTCCTTGAGTGGGCTGACTCATTCCCTTGCTACCTTCTTGCTCCTAGCAGATGTATGAAATGCCTTGGGATTCTTCTTAACCCTGCTGGCCAAGAATATTTCATAGCCCCTTTTAGCCCTGACTCCCTGTTTGAGCTCCTTCCTACTTTCTGTAGGTGGCTCAGTGGTATGCACTGCTGCCTCACAGTGTCAGGGATCTGGGTTCAATTCCCGCCTCGAGCAACTGTCTGTGTGGAGTTTGCACATTCTCCCTGTGCCTGCGTGGGTTTCCTCCAAGTGCTCCAGTTTCATCCCACAGTCCAAAGATGTGCAGGTTAAGTGAATTGGCCATGCTAAATTGTTAGGTGCATTATCAGGGGTGAATGTAGTGGAATGGGTCTGGTGGATTGCTCTTCGGAGGGCCTTTTTCCACTCTGTAGGGAATCTAATCTACTTTCTTCAAGGACTTTGTCTGTTTTTAGTTGCTTAGGCTATAGGTACCCTTTTTGTTTGATGTGGAGATGCTGGTGTTGGACTGGGGTGGAAAAATTAAAAATCCCACAACATCAGATTATAGCTCAACAGGCTTATTTGGAAATTCAAGCTTTCAGAGCACTGCTCCTTCATTAGCTTGGTAGTGGGGCTACATTCCCAAGATAACTGAAGATCTTATAAAAAAAGTGACATCTCAGCTCAGACAAAGCATTAAAAGTGTAAGGTTAGAGTCTGTCTGTACTGCAACCTTGAGTCAGACTGGTTCTGTTTCCAAAGTGGGAATTTATGAAATATCACATGGACTGACTGCCGGCAGATTGTGCGCTTTTTGAACAAAATAGAATGTATCTGCAAATAGACATATGTGTATGTGCGTCCATGTGAAAGAGAGAGTGTGTGTGTGTGAGTGTGCGGGAGAATGTGTGCATGCTTAATAGAGTGTGTGCACATGAGTGTGAGTGTGGGTGTATATCTGAGAAAGAGGGTCTGTGTGAGCATGTGAGTGTGATCATGTGTAAGAGTGTGCGTGTATGTGTGCTTGTGTTTGTGTGTGTGCACGCGTATAGTGTGGTGGAGTCACCTGCAGTATGACATGAATGCAAGATCCCTGTTGAGGCATTGTTGCATATCCCAAAGTCGCCTTGGAGGACAGTCACTGGAAGATCTGAGGCCAAATGTCCTTGACCTCTGAAGTGTTCCCCAAATGGGAGGGAACATCCCTGTCTGTCAATTGTTGCACAGTGACCATTCATCCATAATCATCACGTTATCTCGGGAATTTGACTTGAAAGAGGTTCTGGGATTTATATGTTAATGAATTGAAACCTGTAACCCATTCTAAGTGATTAAAGACTTAACAGCAAACTAGGTTTGTTCAATGCATCACATTAATTGAATGACACTTTGATCTTTTACTATAAATTCTATGTCCAATGATCCTGCCTCACTAGCTAACTGATGAAGGAGCAGTGCTGTGAAAGCTTGAACTTTGAAATAAATCTGTTAGATGATAATCTGATGTTGTGTGATTTATAACTAGGTTCTTTCTTTTTGACTAAGCTGAAAATGACTTAGATGAGGGGAGCAGATGTATGGTGGCTAAATTCATAACAATATAAAGTTGAGAAGTGAAGTACATCATGAATAAGTTGAGAAATATAGATAGGTTGAGTGAGTGGGCAGAAATCTAGCAGATAGAGCATAAAGTGTGAAAGTGTGAAGTCAGGAAGAATATAAAAGCAGACTTTTATTTAAATGGAGAACAATGCAGAATTCTGAGGTGCAGAGAGATTTAGGTATTTTAGTGCATGAATCACAAAAATTGATGGGCAGATACAGCACATAATCACAAAAGCCAGTGGGATGTTATTCTTTATTATGAAAAGAATTGAACATAAAGGTAAACTTCAGTGATGCAGGTATTGATAAAACCTATTGGATACTCTAGGCGGAGGTGGATACTGCAGATGCTGAAGATTAGAGTTAAGATTAGAGTGGTGCTGGAAAAGCACAGCTGGTCAGGCAGCATCCAAGGAGCAGGAAAATGATGTTTCGGGCAAAGGCCCTTCATCAGGAATGAGGCTGGGAGCCTCAGGTGTGAAGAGATAAATGGGAGGGGCATGGGACTGGGGAGAAGGTAGCTGAGAGTGCAATAGGTGGATGGAAGTGGGGATGAAGGTGATAGGAGCAGATAGGTGGGAAGGATGATTGATAGGTGTTCAGGAGGACAGTGCTGAGCTGGAAGGTTGAAACTGGGGAAAGGTGGGGGGAGGTGAATGAGGAAACTGGTGAAGTCCACATTGATGCCATGGTGTTTAAGGGTCCCAAGGCAGAAGATGAGGTGTTCTTCCTCCAGGCATTGGGTGGTGAGGGAGTGGCAATGGAGGAGGCCCAGGACCTGCATGTCCTCGGCAGAGTGGGAGGGGGAGTTGAAAAGTTCGGCCTCGGGGCGGTGGGGTTGATTGGTGCGGGTGTCCCAGACATGTTCCCTAATTCGCTCTGCGAGAAGGCGTCCAGTCTCCCCAATGTAAAGGAGAACAATCAGGAGCAATGGATACAATAAATGACATGTGTGGAAGTGCAGGTGAAACTTTGATGGATGTGGAAGGCTCCTTTGGGGCCTTGGATGGAGGTGAGGGAGGAGGTGTGGGTGCAGGTTTTGCAATTCCTGTGGTGGCAGGTGAAGGTGCCAGGAGGGGAGGATGGGTTGTTGGGGGGTGTGGACTGTCACCAGGTAGTCACGGAGGGAACGGTCTTTGCAGATAGCGGATGGGGTGGGGAGGAAAATGTATCCCTGGTAGTGGGGTCCATTTGAAGGTGGCGGAAAAATGTTTATATTCTGGGTATTGTGTGCAGTTTTGTTCTCCTTGTTTAAGAAAGGTTGTAAATGCATTAAAAAGTTGCTCAGTGGAGGTTTACTGGATTTTGACTTGGACTCAGCTTGTCTCATGATGATAGGTTTGACAAGCTGGGCTTGTTTCCATTGGTAAAAACAATGACTGCAGATGCTGAAAATCAAATACTGGATTAGTGGTGCTGGAAGAGCACAGCAGTTCAGGCAGCATCCAACGAGCAGCGAAATCAACGTTTCGGGCAAAAGGGCTTTTGCCCAAAACGTTGATTTCGCTGCTCGTTGGATGCTGCCTGAACTGCTGTGCTCTTCCAGCACCACTAATCCAGTAATTGTTTCCATTGGTGTTTAGAAGAGTGAGAGGTGACCTGATTGATTGAAGTGTACAAAGACCGAAATTGGATGTGAAAATTATATTTTCTATTCTGAATCAGTAGGAGGTTTTTTTTCTTAAAACCAAGGGTTTCCCATTCAGAATAGAGTGGTGCATCATTGAAATTGTTTCAGAAAAAGTAGATGGAGGTCATTGAATATCTTTAAGACAGAGATTGATAGATTCTTATTAGGAAGGGAAATTAAGAGTTATTGTGGCTATGTAAAGATGTGAAATTTGAACACAAACTGATCATGCTCTCATTGAATGGTGGAGCAGGCTTAAGGGACCAAATGCTCCCATTTTGTGTGTTTGGTGAGTTTATGACATATATTCACTCGGAGTTTGGACCGCTAGGTGGTCAATGTCGCATTGAAGTAGGTGGTCCTTGTCATCTGCACTTAAAAACTTCCATCTGTCTAGTTCAGGGCAGGAAATCCATGGCTAAGTCCCCAAATTCTTAAGTATGACTTGAAATAAGATAGAAACTTTGTATATTTAGCAATATTTTCGCACATCTGAAAAGATTACTTACTTCTATTTTTCCACAGCTCATGCCCTGAGCACATTACGTTCATATGACCCTATATATTTACTACAATAGACTTCAGGCCAAATTGATCTTGAACAGTCAGACCAATATCTTTGACTGCACTTATTCACCAGCAGCTATCCTCACATCTTGCTGCTGATCTCTTCAAAAACGTTGCTGCTATTTTCCTCAAAGTTGCAGCTATGTTTCCCGGAACGTATTCATCTTTGTTGGGACAGAATGACTAAATGAATCACTCGACACCTGGAGTCCACTTACACTATCAAGAGTCGATTGATGTTATACTGGTGGAAGAAAACCTCTTCACCAAACAAAGGCAAGACACAAAACTTCTATACATTTGTTATTAGCCTGCCTGAGCATTCACAAACGAACTGCAAACCAATTGTGTTACTGATTGATTGCATACACAGCCAGATCAACCATATGATGACATGATTGTAGAATCATAGAATCCCTACAGTATGGAAGCAGTCCATTTGGCCCATCAAGCCTACACCGACCCTCTGAAGAGCATCCCATCCAAACCCAGCCTTCCACCATCTCCACCTGTTATTCAATCCTCCCTGCAAATAGAGTGAGGGCTTCTCCCTACCATCTAAGGCTGTCTATTCACAGGAATTCACTTAAATCCCTTAATGTCTGTTACATTTAAAACCCTATTTTTAATCTATGTGCATAACAACCTCAGTTATCTGAATGTCAATTATCCGAATTTCAGATTATTCAAACAAGATCTCAAGGTCCCTTAATAAAAGGTTATCCCTTATCTGAGCAATCAGTTATCCAACCAATCAGTTATCTGAACAAAATATTCCTCGCCCGTCTCGTTCGGATAATCAAGATTGTTCTGTATATGTGATTTTAATCACTAAAGGATCTTAACTAACGTGAGTCAAGCTTTTCCCCTTCTATGCCCTATTAAACAGCAAACTTTGAATTAGCTTGCAAGAAGGACTTCTATCTTCTCAAGATCATCCCTGAACAAAACTGACTCTATGTGAGCAGTGTCTGCAGTTTTGCTACTTCTTAGTTAGATTCCATTGTGCAGTTTTTACAAGATGTTTTATATCTTACCTGGTTGCTAGGAGTATACGAAAGCCATGAGTAAATGATTGCTTCGGCTAAAATTCTTCTTCACCCATTTTTATGTCAACTAAAAATCAGGGGCAGTCATTTTATGTTAACTAGGAACCATGGACGGCCCTAACACTCATAAAAGGAAGGGAAGAATAAGAATATCAATAAAGAGGAAAATGTTTATGTCTGGGGAGACACATAAAGTGGCAGTTCTAAACTTTTAGAATATTAGTAGTCTCCTTATTTAAATGTATTCATCACAGTTTTTAGTTTATTTTTGCCTGAACAATTGTACTCACTGACATTTTCAAACTTTCTGTCTTGGGTTATGGGTATTGTTGGCAAGGCCAGCTTTGTTGCCCATCCATAATTGCCACTAAACTGAGTAGCTTGCAGAGGTCAATTAAGACTCAAGCACTTCTGTGTTCGTCTTGAGTCACATGTGGGCCAGACCCAGGTAAGAATGGGAGACTTCCTTTCCTAAAAGAGATCAGTGAGCCAAGTAAGTATTTCTTTATGACAATCAACAATGGTAGATCTCGCTCACCATTACAGAAAGCAGCTTTGAATTGCAGTTTCATTTTCAAAGTAGTTGAAATTCTACCAGCTGTCATGAAAGAATTTGAACCCATGTCCCCAGAGCATTAGCATGGCTGGAGGTGTATTATTCCAATGACATTACCACTACCATCTCTCGTCACATCACTGCCTATCCTGAGGCTGCTGCTTGCTTCAATTCCCTCCCGTATAATGTGATGGACACCAATATTCCAAAATGATTGTTTGTTGTTGATGGGTTCTGAGGCAATTATATTCTAAATAGTTATGAGAGATGACATACTTCTAACTCCAAGCAAACACATTACAGCAGTGCCACAGAAAATTTAGTTGTTCACCCAGCTGTTGCTTGTCTACATTTGGTACCTAAAAACTACAGTTGGCACCATTAGCAGACAGACACTTAACATGTTGATGTGACACTCAACATCTGCTATTTAATGTTATCATGTTTATTTTAAATGGGTTAATGGCTCTGTTAAAGGAGAAGAGGAATGTTATTGGAACACATTATGTATTTTTCTGCAATTTTGGCATCAGTCATTTTTAGTTTTGGATGGCTGTATTCTCTTCAGCTGGCGACACTAATACAGTTTCAAAGCTTTGATGTTTCTTTCAGAGATAGAAGAAAGGATCAAATGATTCTTGTGGGAACGTTTCTTGTTTCAGCATTCTTACATAGATTTTTGAGATATCATTACTTGGAAATATAAAAGTACAACAATTAATCATTTACTTTTCCTTTCAAAGACCATATGAAATATGCATTCACTTTGCTCAGGAATATCAAAATACTGCTAATATATGTTGGTTTCTGCTGGAGCCATTTGTGATGACTTGGGAAGATTCGCTGCCACCAATCCTCCTTGCTGGCATCAATCCATGCTGACATGTAACAACCTTAATGAACAGAATACATACAAACTCTTCTTAGGGAGAAGATAAACTCAGTTTTAGCTAAACAGTAGATATGTTTATTCCATTATTACTTAGTGACGATTTACGTTACATCTAATATACTTGAAAGTAGAAGTAGAAGAAGAATGTTATTGCAACATACTAATAATGGAACGTAATATGTAAATCTTAAGAGAACTAAAGAACATTTGGATGGTTTGGGGGCTCAGTGGTTAGCACTGTTGCCTCACAGCACCATGAACCCAGATTTGGTTCCAACCTTGGGCAACTGTCTGTGTGGAGTTTGCACATTCACTCTGTGTCTGTGTGAGTTTCCTCCCACAGTCCAAAGATGTGCAGGTTAGGTGGATTGGCCATGCCAAATTGCCCACTATGTCTCGGGATGTGCAGGCTAGGTGGGTTAGCCATGGGAAAGGCAAGATTACAGTGATTGGTTGGGGGTCGGGGGGTGGGGGGTGAGTCCAGGTGGATGTTCTTTGGAGGATCGGTGTGGACTTGAGGGGCCAAGTGGCCTACTTCCACACTGTAGTTATTCTATGGAAAGAACTTTGGTTGAATTTTGTAAACAACTCCAGTTTTTTTGCAGTCATAGCATCAGCCCAACTTTTAGACATAGGTTATTCTTTTCATAATGACTAGAAATATTTTTCATTGCATCAAATGTACCTGCTTGAAAGAAAAATGATGTTTTTCTACTATTAGATAGCAATAATATTATACCAGTTTGTATCCAGAGGCATTTTTCATCAGCGTTACCAAGGTGTCCACTACTGCTATTCTTTCAATCTCATCATTAAATGCAAGATGTATTGGATGTTAACCCTTTGAATACCTGAGTATTCTCCAACATCAAGAACAGTTTGAATTTTGACAGTGTTCTTAACAGAGTAAAGCATTTCAAATGCTTCAGAAGGTTGCCAGCGAAAATTTGACATTGAGTCAATCAAGATTTCAAAACTGGTGTCAAATTATTGATCAAAGAAGTAAGTTTTAAAGAGTCATTTTAAAGAGCAGAGAAAGATACAAGAGAAAGGAGGTTTAGGGAGGGAATTCAAAATTCATAACAAGGTGGTTGAAAGCATGACCACAAATGGGAAGAAAATGTTTCCACCAATACCAAAACTCTAATAATGGTATTCATAAGGATAGGAAATAGAATAATCAATAAATGTTCAATCATTCCAAGCAATTTTGTAATTTTATGTTATGCCATTAGTTAATAGAAATATATTTTGCTGGATGAATCTCTGTGATTCCACTAATAGTAATTAGGTTAACACAGAGTAGATGGTAGAGAGGATATTTCTTACTGGAGAGGTCACTGTTTACAAGTAAGGAGTTGCCCATTTAATACCGATGAGACAAAGCTTTTTCTCTGAGGCCTGTGAGTCTTTCAACTGTCTCCCTAGAAAGATGGTGGAAGCAGTGTCTTTCAATATTTTGAGGCAGAGGTGGATAGATTCTTGGTAAGCAAATGGTTAGTCTGGAATGTTGGATTTGAGGTTATGACCAGATCAGCCATGACTTGATTAAATGGTTGAGGTATTTCTTAACAACACTTCCTTCCATCTTTCTGTTTCTGGCTATTTTATATGGACATGGTGGTTTGGACTGTCTGCTATTGATTCATTGCTTTGTTCAAAGTCACAGTGTGGCTATTTTGAGGCTGTTGGTACTTAAGAAATCAGTAAAAGCAATCTATCAATAGATAGGCAGTGAGAAAATCTCTGCTTCAAGCTCTACTTCAATCTTACATGTACAAGTCATTAAATGTAAAAATATATCCATTGTGCTATATTCTACAGTGCTGTAGAAAGCTAAAGAAATCTTGTTTTGAAGAAGTTTGTTGATGGTGTTAATCATGACATGTTAATGTAATCTCTTATGAGTTCTTTACACAACAAGATGAATTTAAAATTCAATATT
Source organism: Chiloscyllium punctatum (assembly GCF_047496795.1). Taxonomy (NCBI): domain Eukaryota; kingdom Metazoa; phylum Chordata; class Chondrichthyes; order Orectolobiformes; family Hemiscylliidae; genus Chiloscyllium; species Chiloscyllium punctatum. Next base: position 29,468,529 of record NC_092782.1, read on the forward strand.
TGCTCCACATGATATATTTCCTTGCTTTTTCATGTAACTAAAATCTCACAAAGTACATGTGGGAATTTTTGACCAGTGTACTCCTACACTTCTCACAACAATGCTTCTGCCACAAATTTGTGTTTCTAGAATTAATTAATTTCCAACAAACTTCACAGCAAGGAATCCAAGGCAACCAATGTGCTTTAGCATTTCACTGATATGATGTGAACTGTGGAAAAAAAAACTTAAAATATTGCCTTAAAATTTGAGCAATTAATTGCAAGCCAAGACAGAGTTTTGGGGTGTAAATTTGTTTAATAAAATGGTATGCCATGCCTAAAGAGCAGTTATTGAATGTATTTTTTTAAATTCTTTCGCAGGTTGTGAGCATCACTGACTAGGCCAGTAAGCATTGACCATCCCTTACGGCCCACAGGGCATCACATTGCTGTGGATTTGGAATCACATGTAGGCCCAGACCTGTGAAAGATGGCATTTGCCTTCCCTAAAGGGCATTAGCGAATTAGATGGGTGCTTCCTATCAGTGGTTCCACGGTAATCATTAATTCCAGTTTTTTTGTTGAATTCAAATTCCATCATCTGCTGTGGAAGGATTTGAACCAAGGTCCCCAGAACATTACTTGGATCCCTTTGAAAGCAGTCTAGCAATATTACCATGACCCTTCACCTCCTCTAGACCTTACACTCAAGTGCTCGAGTCCATTCTTGGCCTCAAGCCAACCAACAGGTTATTAATCTCAATCTATGTTTTATATAACAATCACAAAGAATGCTGGAGAAACTCAACAGGTCTGACAGCGTCTGTGGGGAGAGCAGCGGATTAACGTTTCAGATTTGAAATGTAAACTCTGTTTCTCTTTCCACAGGTATTGCTCGACCTGCTGAATCTCTCCAGCATTCTCTATACTTATTTCAGATTTCCAGCAACTGCAGTATTTTACCTTTATTTAATTTTTTAAAAAATTGCTCAGAATGCAAGTAACTACCTTTCAGGAGCCTATAGGGAGGTCGTGATCTGACATTGTTTCTGGATAATAATCAAAGCTGATTGATGCCAGTGTAACTTGCATTGTATCAGGAACTTCACACAGTGACCACAATGTGAAATAAATGAGACCATATTTTGCTCCACTCAAAGCTTTGCTAGGTGACTTTCATAATCCAGTCTGCAACCTTAGGTCAATGTTGTGAAATGTGTAAATGGGAGCCTTCAGTTTTGAAATGAGTACGTTTTTGGTTTCATGTTCATGTCTGAGGATAGTTAAGGCAATTCAAGTCGATTGATTAATGAAAGGCTTATACATGAGAATACTGATTTATATTTTACAATGTCACATTCCAGGTTAGTTTTACTGTTTGTTCTTTCTATTTCCATGTCCCATTACGTAATGGCTCCACATGGCTGCTTAGAAGTTAGAAAGAAAGCAAAGCCAGACCGCGAATAATTCTTTCGCATTATCTATTTCATTCAAGTACGGTAATATCTGTGTGCCTCATCACTTTTTTTTATTACTTACAGACATAATAAATGAGCATTTATAAAATATCAATGTTGAGCTTTTAAGACACGTCTAATCTCAGAAACACAGCTCAATTACACTTTTTGCCATAAAAAGGCATAAAATATTTGAAACACTCCAGGCATGTAATATGATTTCCACTTCAAAATTTATCAAAAAAAAGTGACCATTTCCAGGATTTAGTGGCTACGTGATGCTTATTAAATGAAAAAAAAAGTGCCACAAATGGCGTAGAGTCACAGAGATATGCAGTACAGAAGCAGATCCTTGGGTCCAACTCATCCATGCCAACAAATATCCCAACCTAATCTCGTCCCATTTGCCAGAACTTGCACCATATCCATCTAAACCTCTCCTATTCATATACTCATCCAGATGCCTTTTAAATGATGTGATTGTACTCGACTCCACAGGTTCCTCTGCCAGCTCATTCCATACATGCAATGTATGACAAGGTTGACAAGGTTGAGTGACAAGGTTGCCCCTTTGGTCCCTTTTATATCTTTCCCCGCTCACCCTAAACTTATGCCCTCTAGTTCAGGACTCGCCCATCCCAGGAAAACTATCTTGTCCATTTATCCTATCCATGTCCCTCATGAATTTATAAACCTCTATAAGGTCATCCCTCAGCCTCCAACCGCTCCAGGGAAAACAGCCCCAGCCTATTCAGCCTCTCCCAAAAGCTCAAATCCTCCAACCCTGCCAACAGCCTTGTAAATCTTTTCTGGACCCTTTCAAGTTTCACAACATCCTTCCAATACGTGGGAGACCAGAATTGCACACAATATTCCAAAAGTGGCCGAATCAATGTCCTGTACAGCCGCAACATGACCTCCCAACTCTGATATTCAATGTTCTGACCAATAAAGGAAAGCATATTAAACGCCTTCTTCACTATCCTATTCACCTGCAAATCTACTTTCAAGGAACTATGAACCTGCACTCCAAGGTCTCTTTGTTTAGCAACACTCCCTAGGACCTTACCATTAAGTGTATAAGTCCTGCTAAGATTTGCCTTTCCAAAATGCAGCACCTCGCATTTATCTAAATTAATCTCCATCGCCCACTTCTCAGCCCATTGGCCCATCTGATCAAGATCCCATTGTAATCTGAGGTAACCTTCTTCGCTGTCCACCACACCTCCAATTTTGATGTCATCTGCAAACTTACTAACTATACCTCCTATGTTAACATCCAAATCATTTATATAAATGGCCTCAGGCCTCTGGTCTGAAAAACAACACTTCACCACATCCTACTGTCTTCTACCTTTGAGACAGTTCTGTATCCAAATGGCTAGTTCTCCCTGTAGTCCATGAGATCTAACCTTGCTAACCAGTTTACCATGTCAAATGCCTTACAGAAGTCCATTTAGATTACGTCCACTGCTCTGCCCTCATCAATCCTCCTTGTTACTTCTTCAAAAATCTCAATCAAGTTTGTGAGACATGATTTCCCATACATAAAGCTATGCTGATTATCCCTAATCAGTCCTTGTCTTTCCAAACATGTTAATCCTGTCCCTCAGGATTCCCTCCAACAACCTGCCCACCACCGATGTCAGGCTCACCAGCAAACCTATAATTTATTAGGTGACATGGAGGAATTGACTGCTGTCTTTTTAACTCCTTCTGGGTTCATTGCAACAAATATATTTATCCTTTTTTCGCTGCAGCTACAATATTTTATTAAAATGTAGTTTACTGGAAAATCAAGGAGCCAATTGTCAACATTGTCTTGAGGGGAAGAAAGAGGAGCTAATTTTAAGAGGGGAAACAAGGAAATATAACATAAAATATCCGTACAATCACAAATATTAAGTTTTAAATTTGGCACAGGCAGGGAAAATAAAGATTACACAGTTATGAAATCCTTATTGTCCTTGATGTGTTAGAATCTTAAACTAAGATCACTGTTGTGTCATGGTATGCTCAGCAGAATCTCAAGATATATTTCAATTCTCAGTGAACAGTTGGCTCTGGTCAGACCACATTTGGAATATTGAGACCTATTTTAGGCTTAAGGAAGGATATTCTGGACTTGGAGGAAGGCAAAGGAAGTTCACAAGAATGACCCCAGGAATGTCCTATGAGAAATGCCTGAAAATTCTGGTTCTCTACTTGACAGAGTTTAGAAGAATGAGGGGGGAATCAAATTGAAACTTGCAGAATACTGACAACCTGGATAGAGAGGATGTGGAGACTAGGATCCAACAGCATAGCTTCAGAGTGAAGGGAGTCCTTGGTAAAAGGCAGTGGTAAAAATATGATTAAATTTTAACTTTTCATTCGACTGTTGTACTTAATGCCTTACATATACTAAAATGCTCTTTAAAAAATGAAAAGAAAAATATCCACTTGAAATGGCTGCAGTGGTCACCTGAACACAGATTGGAGCAGATTTCAAGAGATCCATGTGAAAGGGATGACCTTTTAGAATTGAGATGAGGAGAAATGTCTTCAGCCAAAGGGCGGTCAATCTGTTGAAGTCAATGTCACATAAGGATGTGGAGGCCGAATCATCGAGTGTACTTAAGACGAAGATAGACAGGCTCATATGACAAGCTCTTCATTCCCGGGGTCATTCTTGTGAACCTCCTCTGTCCCCTGCAAAACTCCACTAGTCACCGGCTGTCATCTTGATAAAGGTCCCTTTATCCTCACTAGTTGCCTTTTGCCGGTGAACCAATTGTCTATCCATGCCATTATCTTGCCCCTAACACCAGAGGCTCTTATTTCATTTTGCAGCCTCCCATGTAGCACCTTACGAAAGGCCTCTAGAAATCTAAGAAATCTAAGAGCCATTCACTGGCTCTCCTTTGTCTCGCTTGTTGTTTACCTACACGTACAAATGAGCTAAATTGATCACAAAGGTAACTGAAATGTATGTACTGTATTAGGAACAATCAGCGGGTTTAGTTATGTGTAATATTGTCTTTGCATATGATTTGTAAATTTATTGTGTTCCTACTGTTTGTTTAAGTTTGCATTAACAGATTGTACCTTTGCCAGATTTGCCTCATGACTTAGAGAAATTGAAGTGTTCTATCACCTATTCAATTTTACTGAAAAGAAATGAATTTCTAGTGATATATTCAAATGACTGAGTAGCTTAGTCCTGCTCAGCGTTTTTGTTATCGCAATCATCTAAGAATTTATATTAGTGAATCTTAATAACAGATTTCCAAGTAATTTACTTAATTTCTGTTTGTATGGTTTTACAATGTATAATATAACTGTTTTGTTTACCTACACTGCAACAATATTTGCATGTGATAAGATTATCATTCGATATGAAACACTTTTATGAAGGGCATTTAATAAATCCAAGTTGTTTATTCACTCGTATGATTTAAGTTATCATGAGCTTGTTTTTAATAAACCATTTTCTTGCAATATTATCTTAAATAATGTATAGGAACCTGAAGTGTACCTGTGAATATGGCATGTGCAAAAGAATTGGGCAGCTCAGTAGACCACAAAGCAATATTTTCACCTCTGGGATTTAGGTCTGAATCCAGACCAGAGATATAGAATAAAAATTTTCTCTTGAATGGCTGTTTAAAGTTTGAAAAGAAATGACATTGGAAAGTCAACAACCTAGTTCCCAATGGCCGTGAGCCCACAGCATAAACTGACCTCAAAGTCTCCACTAATTGGTACTCTATTGGCTCAGAGGCCAAAAGGCCAAAAAGTGTGGTAAATGTAACTGACACACAGGAGCAGTAAGTTGCTGAAGTACATCGACATGGTAATGTAGTGGAGCTTTGAGAATACATCTGGCCGATGCCATGTGTGGCTCTAAAGAATGTTTCATGCAAGGTTTGAGAGCAAAATTCTGCCCTTTTGCATTATTATCTTTTAATTTTAAAGAGGAAAAACATTTCACACAATTGCAAAGTTGCTTTAAAGTCAAAAGGTTTTGGGTTTTAACCTTATGCCAGTGCCTGAGCTCTTGGTCTCATCTAATGTTTTAGTCCAGCTTTGAGGAAATATTGTATTGCTCAAACTTCCATGTTGTGACTTACGTTTAACAATAAGTTAAAGTCCAGTCTGCGCTATCAGATATAGTAAAAGTAGAGTGTATCTCTCTTTAGCCAATACCCCCTCCCCCCAGCTTCCTGAAACCTGGTTCCTCAATAAAGGATAATTCCTATGACCCCAAAGGCAAACACACTTGCTCACTGCTGGGTTCATATCAGGAACAGTTTCCCACTTGATGATTAGTGTGGACTTAATCATGGTGGAGTGAGAACTCAGTGTACCACCTGATGAAATGTCCTCTCCACAACCAAACTCAGTACAGGGGTGGGAATTCAATTCTGGCCCGGGATTCTACTCAAATTTCACTCCAGTTCTTGAACTAGTAATCTTTATTAGCACTTCAATGTAGTAGAGAGTGTGTGCTTCAGTTTCAGAAATGTTGTTTTTCACATGGAACAAGATTATATCTCCTCGTCCCATCAGTTCAGTGAAATATTACAGATCAGAGGCCACTATTTACTAGAACAACAGAATAATGCAGTATAGAAGGAGGCCATTCAGCCTGTCATTCCTGTGCACTGATTTTCTTTTCAAAGAATTATCCTTTTTCTCCTGCTCTCCAATTCTTCCCATGTGACATTTTATAAGTATTTCCATCACCTTTGTTTGCTGACAGCAGCAAGGATTTCAGAATGATGCTTTAAAATGACTATCCTCTTTGGCAACATAAAGGTAATGACTGCAATTTCAAAGTGATTCATTGTACATGAATGACTTTGTGGGATATTTCTAAGAAAGATGATAAGGGACTAAATGGATGCAAATCCTTCATTCATAACACTAATTGTTAAATTCATATGCACAGAATGTCCATTCATAACATACTGACTACCCTCTTGATGTTGATAAGTGCTGCATAAGTAATAGTAGTAATTTTAATAATGCTGCCACTGAGACTTCTGCAACTGCTTCAGCAGGTCTGTGAGATCCTGATATATGTTGCATGTAAAAGTATACACATTTTTTTTCTTTCTTAAAATGCTATACATATGTGGCACACTCTGAACAGCATCCTGCAGGTTTGGTAATTAAAGGCTAATGTCATTTTCTGAAAATGAGCATTCTTTGCCCCCTAGTGCGAAGCTGAGTCTCTAAACAAATTAGATCGGGCATGAAAAGCAACTTATGTCAGTGGTACATTTTAAACATATTTGCACTTCATACATCACTCTTAACCAGTTCCTTAATTAATGTATTAGCATGCACATTTTGTATGTGATGAACAATTAATGAAATGCTAAAAGTTTTAAGTAATTAATAATGTTTTAGGGACTATCTGGGACGTTTGTTGTTCAGGCTTAATAATAGTAGCTTAAATGGAGTTTATTGATTCGTAATAGCCATTGTCAAAGCAGGTTAATCTGAAAACATTGACAATCTGATGGAACCAAAATGAATCATTTGAAACAAATATAAAGCCCTTGTTAAAAAAAATTTAGAAAGGTGATTGTTTTTGGTTAAGTACAAGTTGCATTGTGTTTTTTCTGAGGGTTTGTCAGAGTTCTCTCACTGTATCTTGACAATCTTGCCTCATTTATTGCTTACCACATCCCTATGGCATCTCTTACGTTCAATTTCCATCCAATCTTACCACCCGCCATTCACAGAACAATTTGTCAGTCAGTAGATATCTATTGGAAAACCAGCAACTAAACCACCTGCACCATCTTGAAAAGCCCAAAGTGTGCCCACAGAGCACTGAGAATCCAGAGCAGCCCTGCAAAATTGCTGAAGTTTGCCCGAGACAGGACAGATGAGGTGGGGTGTGGGAATCAGTGCCCCTCGCTGTGAGGAGGGTCCTTGTAGTCCTGCTGAATGATGTGGTGCTGACATAGTGTTTCCTCCATCCTACAACCAGTCGTGGAGACATGACATTGGGCCATGTGGGCTGGGTCTGAAGTTGCCACCCAGATGGGTACAGTCTCAACTGTCTGTAGGAAGGAGGTCAATGGCCTACTATACTCTAGTGTTGTAAATGCGACCACCTTCTCTCCAATACCTCATACTCACTCTATTTCTGCTACTACACCCAGCTCCGAACAAGGCTCACGCTCTACCACTCTCACTATCACATTCAGTATCATCTCTTACTCACTGCTGTCCAAATACCAACATCACTAACATTGCTTGCCCTCCATGCTGCCTACTCACTCACTCGAGACTGATCTGTACCAACACGAACAGCTGTGCCACCATCTTGTAATATCTGCCTCTCTCTCATTCCCGCAGGAAAACAGCCTACATTAGCGTAGTAAGTTTCAAAATGACTGGTGGCCTGACTTTCAATTCCTCGCCCCTCATGTGGTGAAGACCTTGACTCTGACTGCACCATGCAGGCACTAGATTGCTATCAGAGGCTGCAGTTGACTTGGTGTACAGTGTTATCCCTTTCACGTGACGTCGAGTTACTGATAATCACAACAAGCTTCCTGACTTTTGTGTCCATACTGAAAGGCATGGTAAGAGAGCAGTAATGTGAGCTTAGTATCTCTGACTAAGTAGGCAAATTGCAAAAAGGCAAGGCAATGAAAGGCATGGATGCTTTGAGCATTCAGGTAACCACAGAGTGGGTGGGCAGGATGACAGCAAATGAGTAGCCTGGAGAAGCAACTTCATTCAGGCATTAAGCTAGGTGCACATCCCTGACCAGAAAGTGTCCTTGATGCAGCATAACCATGGTAACTGCTGATGCAGCTCAAGTTGAAGATGGAAAGTCAGAAGTATCCTGTAAGTCAATCAGACATGTGCCATGAAGCTGCTTAGAGGCTGGCACGTGTTGGATACACCAGCGTCTGTGGATGTGGGCTGCATGTGGCAAGTACCCATAGATTGTGCCCTGAGATATTGGATTTTCCTGACGGCAAGCTTTTTTGGAGAGTTTGAGAGACTGAATATTAGCGAAGCTGTTGACCAAGCATGTAACAAGCAATAATCCCCTTCACTGGCAACTCACTGCTGCCATACTACTTGTAAAAAGCAATAGAGATGACACTTGTCATCTGACTCTGCCACAAGCCTTGCTGTACCCTATATTGCTCAGACTCAATAAGCTTCTGCCCAGAATATTTCCTATTAAATTCCACTGGAACCCAAAAATTCTGCATGCATTCAAACCAGCAACTGGGCTGAGATTGTGTCCTATCCTCAGAATTAACACCAGGGTATCAGCAGATAGAACTGGTACTGAAACACTCCTGTGGTGTTCCCCCATACGTCAAAAGGAAGGGCTTTGGGGCAGTGAGGAAAGTGACAACTGCCCCCAACCCCCAACCCCACCCTCAATCCCCCTGCAGCCCCATACATGGCCTCGCCATTGATTCTGATCAGTTCTTGGGCAAGGAGAGGAGCCAATCCAATAATTCCCACTTCCCAATTTCCTTCTCAGTATTGATGCTTTTCGAACAGTTATGTTTAATGGAGAATCTTACAGAACAAGAGGGACCTTGGGAGGTGAAGTTTTGAGACACAAATAGAGAGACAGGGGTATGGAGATGTCCAAGAATCACAGGAATAGAGACATTGTGGAGTTGGGACTGTTTTCCAAGAAGTGGTTATGGAGAAAGTAAACTCTTTCAACAAAATGTTGAAACTATCAGCAGATTTAGAATTAGAGATGAATATTTTGAGACATTTGTGGACCAAGAGTCAATAACAGTGAGCCATCAAAAGGGTTAGAGTATGTAAATGCAACATGCAAATGCAATGTTTACAGAGAGTGGAGAACAGGAAACTAACCATGAAAACAACGAATAGCCAATTCTGAAGGTAAGAACGGGATAGTTGGGATTTCCAGTGATATAAAGCATGAGGGAGGATCAGAAACAGACAGTTTACAAAGGTGGAATTAAATGATCTTCATAATAGATAAAAGATTGGAACTTTAGTTCAGAAGTGCATTGGATGCTGAAATTGCATATACTGCAGTTCAAATGGAGATACTGGTTAAAAAGAGCATCACAGTGATTGGCAAGGGTATTTAGTATGTAATGGAACCAAATACAATAGTTTGAGTCTTTACAGTGTTTCAAGAGTGAATAAGTGGTGCAACATTGAAGAGAGGTCGCAAAAGCTGAAATTATGGCTGAGGTGATGTCAATAATTGGCAAAAGTGATTCAGGAGGAGAAATGAGTAAAGGATTTATCCTTGAGGCAATCCAGAAATCTATTCCTTGGTGCACTTGGCTTTACAATCAAAGTGAAATCACAGAAACTGGTTTGTTGAATTTTGAACACTACATGTACTACATTAGAAAAAAAAAGGTGCTGTATGGAAATATCAATAATGCTGCAATAAATAACCACAGAGATATTGTTCAAGACTTCACACCATTAGTCAAGGGGTGCACAGATAAATAACATGTAACATATTGTTCTATTTTCTGTAGACAAGTGATGTGATCAGAGATACATGGCATAATTTGAAATGATTGTAGATTGCCTATTGGTGCAAACCAGATTGAGAGATCCTCTTTGTATGATTGAACAGTTTCATAGATATAGAACAGAAGGTCTTTGAAAGAGCAAACTGCTTAGTTCTATAGCCCCACTTTTGGCTGTAACCTATACGTTCTTCATCTGCAAGTGTCTATCTAATTTCATGTTGACATTATTATAGAAATAGCCTTTTCCCTCTTTTCAAGTAGAATGTCCAGATTCTAACAACTTTCCAAAGAGAATTAGTGCAAATCCTTTACTTCTAATGTGAGAAATATTCATTGTAAGTGTTATTTTTATGTAAATGTGACATCATCAAACTTTTCAATCTGTTTTTATTACCCAAAGCCATTTTATTAAAAACCCACTGGATATGACTCTTTCCTTTCCAGACTCAATGGATTTAATTACTGAGAAATGATATGGTATGGTGCAAATGCTCAGAATCTCTTTCGTTATAGAAGCATGACAACAATATGTTAGAGCTTTGGGATATTTGGCATAGGGAGACCATGTATGCATTGTATCCGGATGCAACTTAAATACATTTCTGACCACCAGCTTTGCCTTGTATGTGCATGTGATTCTGTTGACTGCTTTCATGCAACTCACCTATTAATACCAAGTGTCTGTATTCTCTTTCAGGTCAGCTTGCTGCTGGTACTTGTGAGATAGTTACACTGGATAAAGATAGTAGTCAACCGCGAAGGACTATAGCCAGACAAACTGCAAGGTGTGCGTGTAAAAAAGGGCAGATTGCTGGCACAACGAGAGCAAAGCCAGCCTGTGTGGATGGTAAGAATCTAATGCATATATTTGAAACTTTAATTTGTTTTCCACCGCTTTCCTTTCAACTTGAAGAACAACAGGATGATACTTAATACTTCCAAACTTTATTCCACTCAGAAATGGCAATTATTTCTGCTGATTAGTAGAAATTATTTTGGGTTGGAGATCTGTTGTCATTTTCCCTGTCTGGGATTGGCTATGATAACCGATCAAGAGCACCTTTTCTGTCAGAAGCACCGAAGTCATCCTTGGCAGGTGAAGGCCATACCTTCATACACCATTATAGCTAGCATCCTCATTTTAAAAGACATGTTACATTTTATGACTGAATGATTTCTGCTATTTGGACAGGTTGCTCTTCATCATTAATGACATTAAAGGAGGTTACACTGATTCTGTTAGGGTTGCTTCACTTATTTGTGTTTTATTCAATACATTTTCTTTCATGAAATCCATTTATTGCTGCACTTGATTTACAATGAAAGTTGAAACACAGAAGTTGCTTTGTTGAATTTTGAAGATGTGGAGGCCATTAGAAAGAAATTGTAGCAAATAGAAATATCAATAATGCTGCAAAAAAATCACCACACAGTGATATTGTTCAAAGCCCCACATGATTAGTCACTGGCTACACAGATAATATTTAGCATGTCATTCTATTTTATGTATCGGGGGTCTTGCACAGTGAAGTAATCGAGGGTAGAAGGTGTAATTTGAAATATTTATACACTGATGTAGCAGGAACCATACTTTGCTTCATTCATTTTCTTGTCTGTGATAAAGTTTTGCTAGGGGAATTAGCAGCAGCACCTCTAGATTGCTTGGTTTGACTTTCATTGAATTCTTGGTATCAAGTTATAATGATAGAAACAGAAAGCACAGAAGAAGACTGTTCAACCCATCACAATTTTTCTACTCAGTTCTAGTAGTTAATAGGAACATGTCACACAGCAGAGAAACACCAACATCCCATACCAACAGTAACTCAGAAACTTATTGGAAGAGCTGAGTCAGCTGATAAATCATGGCACTTGAAAAGGCACAGCAGGTCAGGCAGCATCTGAGGAGCAAGAGAGTTGATGTTTTGGGCAGGACCTTTCTTCAGGACCGGCCCAAAACATGAACTGTCTTGCTCCTTGGATGCTGCCTAACCTGCTGTGCCTTTTCCAGTGTCACGCTTTATCAACTCTGATTTCTCCAGAATCTGCAGTCCCCATTATGTCCGAGAGCTGAATCAGCTGACTTCACTGATGTTGCATTTCCTATTGCAGATTCTTGGGGGTTTTTTAACCTCTTCTCCCATCTTCTCTACCCAACCTCTCATTGCCACCACTGCAGAATTTAGCATTTCTGTCTACTCATCTCTGACACTTCTGACTCTATTGACTTCCTGCATCTCTCCCTCCCGATTCCTCCTGCACTGAATACTGATCGCCTGTCTCCTGCCCTAACCATGGGTGGATATGACTGCAGACTGATTTCTGATGGCTGCTTGGTTTTGGGTTGGTAAGCTGCTGTTTGTGGATTGATGAAACCTGATGTTTGCCTCATGTTTGGCTGCACTCTGGCTTCTGTTGTGTGTCAACTAATTGAGTTTAGATAGCGCATTGTTAGTTGCGACTTCTGGTGGCTGAGTGGATTGTGGTCTTATCTGACTGCAGGTAGGTTTCAGGGAACTAACCTCTAGTGATGGCTGGTTATGAGTTGATGTTAACTGGAGGTACATACAAGACTTCCAGTGGCTGTCTGGTTGTGGTTGATTGCCTGTCGACAGACTGCAATTACATTCTATTTCCAGTGGTTTCTGCTTGTAGCCAGATTACAAACTGCTCATGTGAATTAGCTACTCAGTGGATAATATCACTCAGTCACCAGGAAGCATGGCTTTCACATTTAACTTGTGGGTTATGTTTTTTGGACCTAATGAAGCAGTATGCACATCATAAAGCATTGCTCTGCATACTATAGGTGCATATGATATTAGCCGAGCTCAGAATATTAGAGATTTTTAAAATAAAGTGTTGAATATTTTAAAAATTATGGCATATTCCCCACTCTCCCAAGAGAAAAAAAAATCTTCCCTATGATCTACAACACATTAACATACTCTTTGAAAATTATCATAATACTACTGGTTATGCATTCAACAAGAATATGTATTTTGTCAGAATTGTAATTACTGAATTAAGCTTTAACATACGGTGGTAATGTGTGGGATTCCATGGTGAAAATTCAAAGTAATGCATTGAAGAACTATGGTAACTGTTTCAAGCCTTTCATTCCTTTGCTAAGTGGTTTATGAAGCATTGACATATGTAATTATTGTTCTGTTTTTCTTCTGAAGAAATGTTGTTTTATTTTATTTTCGAAATGCAATGTTGATATAAAGATGTGACCTCAAGTTTGCTTTGTAATAACAGCAGTGTCCATTTAATGCTTCTGTCAGCTTTTAACGAGGTAGCATCATGTCTATAAAATTATTGATACAAAGTTGTATTTTGTTGGATTTGTTTCTGGCTGACAGATTGATGATATAGTATCTGATGGCTAGCAACAGTTAGGCTGAAGTGTTTGAGGGGACAAGGCAAAATTGGATAAGTGGGAAGAAAGCTTTATGCTGTACTAACCAAACTGTTTCTACAATGTCAGAGAAATCCCTTTCATCTTTCTGGGTCCACAATATTAGCTAATGAGCTTACCGACCAAAGTCTCCACAGGGCAACGTCTACAGAGTGGACTCATTTATTCATAAGCTGTTAAAATGACTTTGGGGTCCTGTCAGAATCTTCCATAAACCAAGAGGTTTCTGGATGGGAGGGAGGAATTCATCTAATTTTGCAAGTTAGTGACAGGACTGCAACAGAATGTGTTGTGTTTTGGTTGGATGAAGGGAGTTAAAATCTTCTTATTAAAATCATTAAGAGATCGTTAAATGCAATGAGTTTATTTTATTTATAACTAATGTAATGACTTGAGTCACCATCCAAAACAATCCACTTGATTGTGGTCCCATCCACTGCCTTCAACATTCACTCCCTTCACCATTGACCCAGCATAGCAAAAGTGTATACATCTACAAGGCCCCTTTCACAACACCTTCCAAAACCTTGATTTTATCATCTACAAGTTCAAGGGCAGCAGATACATGGGAACTCCGCCAACTGCAAATTCCCCTACAAGCCGCACACCACCCTGATTTGGAAATATGCCTCCAGCCCTTCACTATTCCTGGGTCAAAACTCCTTCCTAACAGCACTGTGGGTGTCCCTGGAACCCGAGATCTTCAATGGTTCAAGATGACAGCTCACTACCACATCCTCCAGGGCAATTAGGAACGGATAATAAATTCTGGCCCGGCCATCATGCGAATGAACAATAAAAAAAACACAATGTTTTCAAACTATCTAACTGCTTTGGGCTCGATTTTATCAGTGCTGTAATGAACCAGAGGCTGGAGAATTTGTAAAATAGTGACAGAAATAGTGTTCCCATGAAAATGGATATTCCCAGAACTGCTTCCAGACTGGAGTTGACCAGCCTGTTCATTCAGTTATAAAGTCATAGAGTCATAGAGGTGTACAACATGGAAACAGACCCTTCGGTTCAACCTGTTCATGCCGACCAGATATCCCAACCCAATCTAGTCCCACATGCCAGCACCCAGCCCATATCCCTCCAAACCCTTCCTATTCATATACCCATCCAAATGGATTCAGTAAGTAACAGCCAATTTCTGTCCTTGCCAGCATGTTGCTGTCAACAGTTCAGTGCCCATTATGCAGCAAGACATCAGGTAAACTGGAAGTAGGTTGGGCACTTCAAAGGTTCCCTCCTCTGATCCAACATCACCATTTTGATCAAAGGACCTACCTAGTTAAAATAATATTAACTCCTTGTAACAAGATGTGTCTTTGAGAGAGATTTGTTCTGTCTCCCATTATTCTTGAAGAAAGGTATTGTAAACCTGGTACCGAGATATCTGCTGCATGGAAAGCAGAGTAAATGGCTTTGGTTTTTTTTAATATAAAGGCAACAAAAGAAGTGTGATCGGGTGGAGTCCGAGTTTAAGTTTTGCTTTTAGTTATTGACGTTGAGGTTTTGGAGCTGAACTTGATGGATATAGCTTTCTCTCTGCTGCTGCTGCTGACTTTGCAAAAACCCTGAGTCCTGTCTCTGCAGCTATGTTCATTCTTTCGGTTTTTAATTTTCTCCTGGACTGGAGAAGATGGTACGTGAGTGAAATTGTTTTGCTCAATTTTCGTTTGCCAAGTGTGTATTAATGGAATGCTACTATATTTGCACAGTTAACGAGCTGTAATTGAATAGTATAGTATTTTAAGTATTTTGATAAAGTTAAAGTTATACCAATTCTGCCAGATGCTCACGTTTATTTGTCCTAAGTACATGCTCAAGGACTTGTAGGTGTCTCTTGATCTCAATTGTAAAAGCTCTTCTTATGTGTCTACTTTCCTGAAAAACTTCTCATTCGTTATTTCTGTTGCCCAATTGAATGTCATCGTAAAAGTCACATCACTATATTCTTTAATTACATTCGAATTCTACATTCACATGGTGACATTAGCCAGTTGTAGCATTTTATTAAACAAATCAGAAAGAACAGTGTGCACAATCTTTCAAAATATCATGATTTATTTTGAGGAGAACTGCAATAGTTCGTGGGCAAAATAATTGTCACAAACCTAATACGACGGTAAAGATGGGAGCTTTGTTTCCATAGCTATTCAGAACTAGCAAGTTAGTCTTTCATGGGATGTGGTCGTGGTGGCATTTAAGGCAAGGCCTTTTTGCTATTCCTAATTGCTGTTGAACTGAATTGCTTGCTGGGCTAATTCAGAGTCAACCACATTGCTGTGGATCTGGAGTCACATGTAGGCCAGACCATACAAGTATGGCAGATTTCCTTCCATAAACAACATTAGTGAAACAAATGGATACAGTGGATGGACTGCCTAATAGTAACCACACTGTCGGGTAGGGTGCAAAGAAAAAAATACTGGCAGCTTATCAGAAAGGCTTAGCAACAATCACTGGAAATTTTAATCTACACATGAATTGGAAAAATCAAATAGGCAAAAATAACCTCAGTGAGGAACTCAGAATAATTTTTGGAATAATTTCTTAGAATAGCATGTTTTGGAGTCAACCAGAGAGCAGGCTATAGGAGACCGGTATTGTGCGCTAAGATAAAATGAATGAATGGTCACATAGTGAAGGCATGATATGGACGTGCCGGTATTGGACTGAGCTGACTTTATTTGACAAAGAAGCAATTCTCGAAAAGCTTGTGATTTCACATAAACCTATTAGACTATAACCTGGTGCCTGACCTCATAATGAAGACAACCCTGGATAGGAGCAACTTTGGGGCGGAATGGTGGCTCAATGGTTAGCACTGCTACCTCACAGCACCAAGGACCCAAGTTTGATTTCCGCCCAGGACAACTGTCTGTGTGCAGTTTGCACATTCTTCCCGTGTCTGCGTGGGTTTCCTCCAGGTGCTCCAGTTTCCTCCCACAATCCAAAGATGTGCAGGTCAGGTGAATTGGCCATGCTAAATTGCTCACAGTGCTTGGTGCATTAGTCAGGGGTAAATATAGAGTAGGGGAATGGGCCTGGGTGGGTGACTGTTTGGAGCGTCGATGTGGACTTATTGGGCCAAAAGGCCTGTTTCCATACTGTAGGGAATCTAATCTATCTAACCTTAAAATTATTGAATTTGTCATTTAGTTTGAGGGAGAGAAAATTTAATCTGAGATTATTTACTAAAACTTTAAATAGGGGCAGTTATAAAGGCATGAAAGCAGAGCTGGCTAAAGTGAATTGGCAAATTAAAGGAGAGGTAAATTGGGAGCTGGCAGTAGCAGCATTTGATAAAGTTATTATTTAAAAGAATTTTTATAAGTATTTTATCTAAATAGTGATAAGTTATAGATATGTGAGAGGGAGATGGATCTGGGTGTTCCCATGTATGAATCTCCAAAGGTTAGTCATGGAATTATAGAATCCTACAATGTGGAAGCAGGCTATTTAGCATAACAAGTCCACACTGACACTCCGAAGTTAGTATATTGGTACAGACAATAACTAGAAAAACTAATAGAATGTTAAGATTTACTATGAGAGGAAGTGAATAGAAAAGTTGGGAGTTTATGCTTCAGTTAGTCGGGCCATTGGTATAACACAACTGTTTACATTTTTAATCACCTAATTTAAGGAGGGATGTAAATGCATGAGAGGCAACTTGTAAAAGGTTTATTAGACTGAAGGCTGGAATGGGCAGGTTATGTTATAAAGAATGCTTGGACAGGCTTGGCTTGTTTCTACTGGAGTTAAGGAAAGTGAAAAGTGATTTGATTGAAACATAATGGTGGCTCAGTGGAAAGCACTGCTGCCTCATAGCACCAGGGTCCCAGGTTCGATTCTAGCCTTGAGTCTATAAAGTAGAGCTTGCATATTCTCACTGTGCCTGTGTGAGTTTCCTCTCATAGGCCAAAGATGTGCAGGTCAGGTGAATTGGCCATGCTAAATTGCCTGTCGTGTTAGCTACATTAGTCAGAGGGAAATGGGCCTTGGAGGGTCGGTGTGGAGTTGCTGGACCAAAGGGTACACTGTAGGAAATCTAATCTAATAAACACCTGAGGGGTCTTGACAGAGTGGACATGAAGAACATGTTTTCTTGCAGCATCTGGAACAGGGGGAGTGACTGTTTAAAACAGAGATTAAGTGACATTTTTTTCTTTCAGAAGGTGGTGAATTTTTGGAATTCTTCATGAAATGGCAGTGGCAGCGGAATATTTTTTGAATATTTTTAAAACATAGGTAGATTCTTGTTAAGAAAGATGTATCAGGGGGTTGATGGAAATGTCTGAGGTTACAATTGGATCCGCCATGATCTTATTAAACAGCAAAATAGGCTCAGAGGACTGTATGGCTAACTCCTGCTCTTGATTTGCATACATGTTTGGATGGTGTTTTACAATTGATGCTAATTATAAAGTCCCATCAGTGACAATAGTTTTATACTCCAAATTTATTAATTGAATTCAAATTTCATCAGATGCTGTACCTATGTCCCAAGACTGTTAGTTTGGGCCTCTGGATTAATAGTCCAGTGGCATTATCACCATCTCCTCCAAAATGGTTGCTGAACCAAGAGTTTATTGGTCCTTTTAATTGGAAATACCTACCAAGGGAGCTGATAGAATTTATAACCTCTGCACAGTTAATTGATTATTTTACATTGATTGCTGAAATATAATTCCCAAAGGGAAAATATAACCAAATGTAAAGTTTAGACAAGACTTCAAAATAGTTTGGAAGCCATGTTCTCCTTGTAGGGATGATCTTATTTCTAAAGAGATCTGATGGTTTAGTGGCAACTAATATAATGTTAAAAGGTTTGTTAGCCTACCTAAGTTTATGTCGAGCAGAAAATAGTTTTGGGCTCTTTATTTAAAGATACTTGTATCATAGACAGTTCAGAGAGGGTTCACACGTTTGAGTCTTGGAATTAAAGGATGGTTGAACAAAAAGGTTGAGAAAGTTGTGCTCATAATCATGAAATTTAGAAGAATAAGAGGCATTTTTATGAAACATATAAGATTCTGTGGGATGTTGACAGAGTGGGTGATGAAAGAATGTTCAAAATCCCAGGGACTCTTGCATGTTTCAGTCCGAGTGCCCCTCATTCTTCCAAATGTTTCCATTCATCGGGGAATCCTGAATGAGAGGGCAGAGTCTCCTAAAGGGTCTCCTTTTTACGACAAAGAAGAACTTGTTCTCTCAGATGATTGTCAATCTCAGAATTTCTACTCAGAGAATATTGGAGACGGGGTCATTGAATTTGTTCAAGGCTAGCCTCACCCATTTTTGATGGGGAGGCGCTGGTGTTGGATTGGGTGGATGAGGTCGGAAGTCACACAACACTAGGTTCATTTGAAATCACAAGCTTTCCAAGCACTGCTCCTTCATCAGGCAGAAAAGTGGAGCAATGGTGCAGTTAGATCAGACATGATTTTAGTGAATGGCAGATGGGCTAAATGGATTGTTCCTATTTCTTCTTTCTCATGTTGTTAAAAGTTAATTTTTTTTTTGATTGACAAGAGAGTCCAGGTATATGCAATGGCATTAGAGTTGAGGCCCCATTCCCACCAGCTACAATATTATGGATTGGTGGAGCAGGCTTGAGGTTTGGAATGGCCTACAAGTGCTCGACATTTTTGTGGTCTTGTAATCATATTAAAAGGGAATGTATTTCTAACTCTGTGACTCAGTGAGTTTGTTCATGTTAATATTTTAGATCAGGGATCAATTGAAATAGACAGTCATCTTCTAAATATGTAGAACTGACATATTCATTCAAAAACTTAGATGTATTTTATAGTAGTAGTAGTTATTGAATGCTTCATGCAGTTAGCTCAGTTATGAGATACTGCTTTACAGGTTCAAGTGTAGGTAACACGTGTTGTATAGTGCCTCCTGATTGCTGCAGCCAGTGTAGATTCTGATGGTCTAGAGATTTGATGTTGTGACTAAATGTTGGCAGGAAATCAATTCCTTGGACATAATTTGACCTTTTGTGTATTAGGGCTTATTGGATTTCTTTTTTATAATTATAAAAATCAGACAGCCGGAGCTTGATTATTTGATCTTTTGCTTTGTCGAAGAGGCTATATTTTAGCTTAACACTGCTGGCCCCAGATTATAAGACGTTGAAATACTGTGTTCAAAGGAAGGATAAATGCAAACTTTCCATAATAGTACAAATAATATTAATTTTCAAGAATTTACTCCCCTATTGCAATCATTTTCAACTGGTGCTTAAGCCTCCAAAATTGTACGTGTATTTTCCCAGTACTGCACGTGTGGATCTGAAGTGAGCAGTGTTACTGAAAAGATTGAGAACCACTGCACTATTGAATCTTTACTTGCAAAAGAAAATTCACAATAGCAAGATAACCGATTGAAAAACATTGCTTTAAGATAGCTTTTAGGAAAATAGAAAGCAAGTTACATTACACAACTGAACCTGTAATGCTTTATTTTACACACTGACTGATGTCTCTGTTACTCATTAATGAACAGGACCCCAATTTTATTAGCTTGGTTTAACTGACTGCAAAGATGGTGAGGAAGAACCTGGACATCCAGAGGTGCAACCTTCTGCACTTTGCTGTGCACATCTATAAAATTACTAACTAGTTTCTCACACTTCCTGTGAGCCAGATGGGCTTTAGTGAAGGAAAGTGTTCAAACTCACACCTGTTGGTGGGTGTAGCAGTTGTAGGTACCAGCCCAGATAGCTCTTTGATGAACCATCTCACTTTGCAACTGTTGGAAATAATTATTTGGAGATGCCGGTGTTGGACTGGGGTGTACAAAGTTAAAAATCACACAACACCAATAGTCCAATTAATGAGGTAAAAACAATGACTGCAGATGCTGGAAAGCAAATACTGGATTAGTGGTGCTGGAAGAGCACAGCAGTTCAGGCAGCATCTAACGAGCAGCGAAATCGACGTTTCGGGCTTTTGCCCAAAACGTCGATTTCGCTGCTCGTTGGATGCTGCCTGAACTGCTGTGCTCTTCCAGCACCACTAATCCAGTATAGTCCAATTAAACCTGTTGGACTATAACCTGGTGTTGTGTGATTTTTAACGTTGGAAATTTTAGTATCCAATTCCCCAGAGGTGAAAAACCATTGTAAAAAAAGCCAATTTACTTGGAAGTGACCACACTAGATGTACTGGAACTCCATTTGAAGTATAAAAGGTGAGTCAGACTGTATGTGTCACTCACAAGTTTTCGTGATTTTTCCTTCTGAATCGACACTAATAGTAACAGTATTGGATAGAGCTCCATATTGACAGTCTGAGGAAGTAAGTTTGCAGAGCAGGTTCCTTGGTTGACACACACTGTCTCATTTTCATCCCATTGAAGTGAACAGAATGAGCATTCAAGAGGCAGTTGATTAGATTAGACTTACAGTGTGGAAACAGGCCCTTCGGCCCAACATGTCCACACCGACCTGCCGAAGCGCAGCCCACCCATTCCCCTACATTACCTCCTTACCTAACACTACGGGCAATTTAGCATGGCCAATTCACCTGATCCTGCACATCTTTGGACTGTGGGAGGAAACTGGAGCACCCTGAGGAAACCCACGCAGACACGGGGAGAACGTGCAAACTCCACACAGTCAGTCGCCTGAGGTGAGAACTGAACCCGGGTCTCTGACGCTGTGAGGCAGCAGTGCTAACCACTGTGCCACTGTGCCGCCCGGAATGGCCAATCTGAGGGACGGCTTCATCATCTGGGTTGATGAAAATATGAAGCTAACATCATCATATCAAAGGCTTTTCATCCAAAGGAAATGCTTTAATGCATAATTGACAAAAATGAGTCACATTCCAGCAGCTAAACAGAAATTAAGCATTTTTTATCGTCAATAAATTATTTGTTATGTAGATAGACATTGAACATTTTATCATAACCAACACTGGTTTCTTATGATCTATGAATCATATCACACTGATCTTTATTGACTAAGTCATTGAAAATTTGCATTCAAATTATCGCTATCAGTGGGAATAATTCCACAGAGTATCATTCAACTTATTTCAAAGGCAATGAGTTGGAAGATTTACATTTGTCATTTGAGTTTCAGAAACTCTGGTTTTACTAGAATAATCCAGTATCTTTATTTAATAACAATTTATTCATGTAGCAATACATTCCTTTTGTTACAACCATATGTTTTTGAAAGGATGGTTTGCTATTTGCTATTTCAACATTTGCTCTCATTTGCTATTTCAACACAAAAAGCAAAAAAGAGAAAATACTGCCAGACTACAGCTTGAACATTTCTCTGCACATCACTCACAAGTCACAGCTCAGCGTTTGTGGTTTTCAGACCCAGTCATTGACAAGAACCCATTCCTGTCATTGGTTAGATTGAAATTTTGATTGGAAAACCCAGCCAATCATTTCAATGTTATGAATAAAACTAGCTGAGACCACTTGAAGCATGATGGCTCAGGACTGTATCAGTAAGGCAGAAGAAATCATTAAACTAATTCATTTATATGCAATAGATTTTTACTAAGTTTTAGTCAATATGATTTGTTGATACATCCCTCATATTTTCAATTTCCTGACATGTAAGGAATATGCACGATTACAAAGCCTATTGACGAATGATTGCCTGGACTAAATGTCAATTAGTTTGCTGGTAAGTTTAAAGCATTTGATAATCCTTTAAAACATAGTTTTTTTTTCTCAATTTTGGTGAAATAGTAGATCGATAATCACAGGAAAGCAAGACAGAAAGAAGATGGGAATGAACTATTTACCAATGAGCTATTAATAAGGAGTATATCTGTTAATCTCATTTGGCAAAAGCAGTAAGTTCAAGTCCTGATTACTGGAAGTCTTAATGACAGAGAGAACTAGAGATGGAAGCTCATTGTTTTAAGTTTGTCATAGCCAAGATATCCGTATATTAATAACAGAGTTTATCAAACAGTTCTTGTTATATGTAATATTATTTTCTGAGGGTAAATTAATGAATGTGCCCAACTCCCAATTTTTTATGAGTTATTTTCTGAAA
Source organism: Chiloscyllium punctatum (assembly GCF_047496795.1). Classification (NCBI taxonomy): domain Eukaryota; kingdom Metazoa; phylum Chordata; class Chondrichthyes; order Orectolobiformes; family Hemiscylliidae; genus Chiloscyllium; species Chiloscyllium punctatum. Next base: position 29,490,947 of record NC_092782.1, read on the forward strand.
GAAATCATCAATCTATTTCACCTATTCATCTATTCGATAATGTTGAAGTATTTTTCTTGAGTCTTTCATCACCATTGAAGAGTTCAAATGACTTTTGATCTACAAGCTCCAAATTATGTCAAAGGAAAGGCAGAAACTTCTGTTTAAGGAAGGTTCATGAAAAATGTTAGAGAAATATTTTCAAGAATGATTCCTCAATCAAGTGATTATGTATAACAGGAAACATTGAATAGAAAATGGCTCTCTTCTCTCCAAAATAAAAGGGAAGACCAAGGCATGACTTGATAGAGGTCTTCACCATGCGAAGAAAGTTTGATAAGGCAGACGTAGTGAATAAAAATCACCATGAACATGTTGAACTGAATGACCTGTTTATGATTTAAATATTATGTAATAATCAAATACTTTGTAAAGAAACATGAAAAATTTAATAAAAACATATACAAGAAAACAACTTTAAAAAGAACTGGTAAGTCAGATGAAAGAAAAGAAACGGAATAATCAAAAGAAAGAGCATTGCAAAAAAGTAGGGCAAAAAAGCAACTGAGTAAATCTGATTGCTCTTTCCACAGACCTGAGCAGGAAGTAGGTCTTTAAAGAATCAGAGAGGTAAAACGCACATTGGATGTAGAGTAGGATCTCCAGCAGAGGGGAATATTTCTGTGGAGCTGGGAATTCTGCTTTACCAGGCTGTACAACTGCAATCACCTGAGTGGGCTTTCAACCTTTCCAAGAACAAATTGCTGTGGTTTCTATAAGGGTCAATTGCACAGAGGCTCAGCACTCAGTTCCATTGGACGTGGCCTGAGAAACAGCACCCACTCCACTTGGAGGAACCCCCAAACACCATCTGAGTCCCCAGTACAGGGATCAAGATGTTACCTGCGGTTCCTGCCTGCTTTGGATGAGAACAGACCATCTGTTTTTGAGGCCCATGTGAAAATCACTTCAAATGTGGGTTGTACAAGGAGACAGAAGGTGTTGAAAGCTGATGCAGCAATAAACAGAAAACTGCTATAATGACCAAGAAATTTCATGGATACCCTGAGGTAACCTTGAGATCACCCTATTCCTATCACAGACTATTTTGCCTCCCCTTTGGAACCTTATATTAAAATAAAATGTAACTTGGACTCTTGGTGAAACATTGATAGTTCATGCTTCAATTGCAATAGTAGCACTTGAAACAAAACAAAGTGCTGTAAGAACTGATTAACACCCAATGTTGTGTCATAATTGATCCTTACACAGCAGTGCAGACATTGTTCATCTAAGTATTTACAGCTGCCAACTGCACATACGTCTGGAATTTCCTTTGGGATTCTCCCGGTTTGGCACGATGATTGCCTTTGAACAAATCATGGAGTAAGCGAAAAAAATTCTGATAGAAACAGAGCTCTACTTTGCTTCACCTGTAAAAATCTCTACATGTTAACCTTGCATGATTTATTATAATGTGCTCTATATTGGCCAATTTAAGTGAAACTCTGTTAACTGCTTCATGAAATGGATTAAATTGTGTGTGTTTGTGCGTATATAAGAAAGGGGAATAGATTAAATAATGTGAGGAATACTGCTTATCTATGTGTTTTGTGAGGATTATCTGCAGACTTCTTGGGTGCAATGTACATAAGCTATTAGATGTTAATTAAATCAGAATGCACCATCACTTTTAAAATGCTGGACTGTATGAAACCTTTAGGTTCCTGCTAATCATGAAGGATTGTCCTCAAACCATTGCTAACACAAAACTCTGGCAGCAGGCCGAAATTCACATTCTTCAGTTTCAAATCTTTTTTTGGTGTGATATCAATGTCCTCTGCTGGAATTCTTTCACTTCTGTCATTTCTACTTTTTTTGAACAACCTAGTCAGCTCTGTGAGGAGAAGGTCTTCCAACAAAAAGAAGCAAAAGAATTAATATAAATAATGTTCAGCATTATGGATGGAGGTTTATTGGCTCTTTCGAGCAAGGTAGTGTTTGTGGCTGGTGAAACAGCCAGGCGTATTGCCAGAATGGCTCCCCAGTCCCACTGCTGGGAGGTTTTCCTAGCAGTGGGCTGTGAGGCAGATTGTTTATCTGTTCCAAGGAGGTGGGCTGCCAGTTTGCATGTGTAAACTCTCACTCTCTCAAAGGCCAGTTTGCTGGCATTTTGTCAACAGTTGGATGGCACATCCCACTACATGGGGAAGCTTCCAGTTTGATGGTGTTGTGCTCCCTATGGGAATCTGGGATGTGCTATGAGAACCAGAGGAAGACATAGGCAGATGTTTAGACAGGATAGGTGGCCCTTGCTGTCCAACTGCTCAGTCATAGAATTGCCCCTTGGACCATTGGACACCTAATTATTTAAAAACAATATTTTATTTCATACATAACTTTAGTTTTGTTCTTGTGCTTAGCCTAATAGTGACCACCACTTTCACTGGTATTGCTGAGACTTTACTGATACTGTTCCATTGATTGGGCCAACAGGGTCCTGCCTGTGGTCCTAAAGTAGATGGTGACCAAGGGGCATCCAATTAGGTTGCCTGAAGGAAAGCCTTCAAACTGGTCTTGCTGCTGGCCAGTGACAGTTGCCTTTACCTTGATGTAATAACATTACCAGATTATAATAACATTCACCCCTGAATTGTTTAGTTTTCTGTAAAGGTTATGTGTTTAAAACAAGCATTGTTTTGTGAATTATGAAACATACAAATCCTATGTTTTTGTGTAACTATAAATTGTGTAAACAAGTTGACTGTAGATTGTGACTAAAATGAGGTGTTGAGATGCCCACTCCAAACCTGTTGGGGAATTTAAATTCACTTAAATAAATAATTCCAGATTTCAAAATAATGGGTCAGTCAGAGTAACCATGAAATAATTAAATTGTCGCACAAATATGTCTGGCTTATTAATATCCTTCACAGAAGAAAATATCCTTCCCAGAAGAAAAACTATTCCAGAAATGTTGTTAACTTTCTAAGCTAAAATGGCCAAGAGAACTACTCCATTTTATAGGGGTAGGCTGTAACGTCTGACTTTGCCAGGTACCTACACCTTGTGAATGATTAAATATAAAAATCAAATCATGGAAACATGTATACTCTTGAGATGACATTTTGATGTGATGTGACTGAAGAATTGGGAGAGAGCTCACGTTACAATGTCTTTAGTGTTACTGCTATTCTCTTTGATTTTCCACACTGTTGATGACATTTCTTTTGACTTTGTGTGCAAATGAGAGCCTCAAAAATGAATGGCTTGAAATAACATGCCTACAGTTTTTACAGCACATATTCTTTCCTGTATTCCTGAACCATTTATTGCTTTCCCCATGAAGCTTTTTAATATTTCAGTTCCAATTGAGAATATATCGCTGGCATTTATTGCCCTTTATGAAAGAGACTATGTGTCTTTTTAAAGTTTGAACAAAGTATTGAAGTGCTTACTCTTTGTATTTTACAGTTAGAGGGTTGACTGGTTTTGTAAGCAAAATGGCCAGGTTACTGCTCTCATCTGAAAGATGCAGAGTGGGATAATCGTGTTTTGCTGTCTAGATTCTAATGGCGTATCTCAGTCTAGCAATCCTTTGAAATAGGAAAAATAAAACATTAAAAGATGTTCTCATGAGCAAAGGGAGAAAGATATTAGCTCCAAATAGCCAGGTACAATCTAGATTTGAAATTGAAAAGCTTCAATATTGTTGAATAGTTGCAAAGGCAATTTTAGTAAAATAGATAGTCTCATCTGCAATTCTAGCAGCAGGAAGCGAACCCAAGCTTTTAGCTGTAACGGAGAAAGGAATAAGAGCTTCCATATTCAGCTTTAAGACCCCAGCAACTGCAGCAAGGTAAAACTAAAACTCTCAGTTCTGAGAGAGCTTGAGCCTACCCATTCAGGCTGCTTTATTGTTCCAACTTTAAAAAAACAAACCCCAATGCCTCACAAGCTGTTTACTTCACTGGCTTTGGGCATACTGCTGGGCGCCACTGTCTCAACCTTTTATCACTAAAAAAAACTCCAGGACAAAATACATTGCATTGGCAACATCTGTGGAAAGAAGGACAGTGTTGACATTTCTAGTTCGGTATGACGCTTCTTCAGAACTTTATGTGCATCCTCCTTTGAAGTTAAGCTTCGCTTGCCTATTCCACTCAGATTTGCTGAAATCAGCTAGGATGGCTGCCTTCCTTTGGCAGAGTGGTGGGCCTGGTCAGTTTTCACTCTTTACACTGTAAGCATTTACCCACAGGTCAGCAGATTGTGTATGTATGAGAATTTGGAAAAGTTGCACCTTTACACTTTTAGCATCTGAACAAAGAAATTGCAACTTAGCGAAAACGTGTGTAATCACCAGAACTTGGAGGACCCAATAGCGAAATTTGTTTTGTTAATGAACATTTGATTTGTGAGGACATGTATCTCCCAGTTGTTGGCTAACACAATTACATCCTGAACAGAATTCCAGCAGGTTGGGATGTTAAGGAGTATCGATGACATGTTAACCCATAAGGTAAAAGCAGTAAATTTATGAATGAAGCTTGTGTTTGGAAGAGGTGTCATACTGGTCTTGAAATGTTAACTTTGTTTGTCTCTCCACATACGCTCTAGATCTGTAGAGTTTTCCCAGCATTTTCTGCTTAAATTTCATATTTCCAGCATTTGCAGTATTCTGTTTTTACTTTTGTGAATGGTGTGACTCATCCTGTGTACCTTGAAATGAAGCTTATGGATGACTAAAACATTAAGTTCCATATAAACTGTTTCTTCATTGTTTTTGGTTCCCTGCCTTGAGGGTTAGGAAATGAGAACAGATGAAAGATTCTGAGAACACAATACCAAATCTTGCTATAGGGAAACTGAAGTTTTGCCATCCTCTCAATTAAATTCCTCTCACCAGTCTTTCTAAAAGCCCTGGTTGGATGGCCTTGGAATATTTTGACCCATAATTCTATCGAACTTTGTGCTTCCAGTGTCAGTATTAAATGCTTCTAAATTAGCAGTGAAGTGAAGTTAGGTGTACAAAGCACTTTTTGTTGCTTTGACTTTAAAAATCAACCACAGATGAACACTACACAAATAACTTTTCCATGTACCTAATGACCTCATTGGTTGAGACTGCTAATGAGTCACAAACCAGGGGATATTCTCCATTATAGAGTTGCAGGCCATCAGACTTCAACTGAAGCCTTTTACTTTGTCAGACTGCTACTTGAGAATCAAGGCTCTAGAACTGAAATGGCAGGAAATGAAAAACATTTAAGTGGTTCATTAGCTTTTTCAGAAGTATTAAATTCTCATTGAGAAAGGTACTGATAGATTGATTTCTCATTGTTAATGGGCACACATTCTTTATAAGAGCTTCCCTACAGTAAAGCAGCTTGCAACACATTCAACCCAATTAGGCCTCTCTTCATCTGCAACAAAAGGACAAATGGAGCATTTTCAAAGCAATAGGTGGAAGTGAAAATTTTGGAGTGTTTGTGATTTCAGTTACCTAATATAGGTAGTTGACATTTTGTAGAAAATGCTTGCCAGTTTATTGAGTTTGTTAGGAAGCAAAGCTTATATGTGATTCATTAGTCAATTAGACGAGAAAAGAATAAGATGAAGAAAAATATACTACTGTGACAGTTTAAGATGGTTCACTGATACTCGAGGTAGTTGCTGCAAAATGTTTTGGTTTTGTTATAGTTGTGAATGTAGTATCCTGCTCCGTTGCTGAAATGTTAGAGAACGCTTCCCTAGGTCTTTCTCCTCTTCTTCAGCTCCATCTTCCATCTGGTGAGACAGCTCTGAGGATCACCCAATGAAGACTGCTGCCTATGAGATATACCTCAACCCGTGAGCACTTATTCTTATTATGTATTTGTAGATGCAGGTAATTTACATTGTGTCAATCAATTGTCTGAATCCTTTTGGCTAATGACCATGGAACAACAAGTCATGCCATCAGATGACTGTCATCCACTTGCCCACCTCTATTTGAAGGTTAACTTTCATTCCTTCAAAGAACAAAACCAGCTTATTTTGAAAATTATTGCACTCATAATATGCCATGTAGCATCCAAGAAACCTTTTGGTTATGCTAGTTGAGGTGTAGTTACTAACAGTTAGATGAGGTCACGTGCCTTTACATTCACACCTTGTGCTGCATACTAGCTGATCTCCAGTGGCAGTGCTCATGTTAAGTGAAAGCCCATGTTGTTTGATAACAATAGAGCTATCAAAAATATGATAGGGAAAATATTATAGGAAGTAAGTGTTATACTTGCATGAAATTTGTTATGTGCAAGGCATTTAACATTTTTCTAGTGAACCTTTCCTGAGTTTGCTGATGATAATTTCCTGCTTGCTGGTACAGACTGGAGGGGAAAGCTTACATTTTCATCATTTGAACAAGCAAAGATGATAAGAGTGCTTGTAACATGGATTGTCAATGATATCAGTGTTCATCTGAAGAAAAAAGAGCATATGCATTGTCATACAGATAGGGTTACCCAGCGATTTTTATCAATGGACTAGGGCTTCCCACTGACTTCAATTTCTAAGTATCAGAATAAAATAAGAGCTCACTGATTTGAATGTGCCATAGATGGATTGGGAATGTTGCCCTTTGTGTCTTCTCGTTCTTTTAAGTTTCTGCATTTAAACTTTATTCTCTCAGAAAAGCTTAGGCAGGAATGGTGTTATTTAAGGCACCATTTACAGTACACAGGGGAACCTATTGAATGCACAGTGCCTACACAGTTGACTGACTCTGGAATATCCCAAAGCATTAGCCTTCAAGGCAGTTATTGCCATAGCAACCCGTGAGAGTGCAATGGCTAAAATGGTGATAGGCAGTGAGTCACGATAAAGAGTATGGCCAGATGCATAAAGTGCAGGATCCTTACTCGATAAAGTTAGGTGTTGTTGTCCTGCATATTTCATAAGGTATCATTTTCTCCTCTGCTGCTTGACCAGTATCGTACATTGCTTCCTTTTTCTTGCCGAAAATATAAGGAGGCCTTTTCTTCCAAACATCCTAACCATGTGGGTGCTTACTGTCCTTCAAATTGGAAACCTGTTCCTTTAAACTACTTGACAACATTAAAACTTATGACATCACAAATGTCTTGTCTAGTAATGGGTAAACTCCACTCAATCCACTAACTCACAATTATCATGCAAGAAATCAATGCAGTATTGGTTTGAAGCCAATGGGAATTGAAGTCAGACTGAACATAAACAGTTTAGCAATTGTTGGAGGTCAATTATTTCAACCCCAGGACTTCTCTGCCCAGGAGCTCCTTAGGATAATGACTTACAACCAAATGTCATTGGCTGCTTTCCTCCATCATAAAGTCAGAAGAGTGAATGTTCATTGAAGACTGCACAATTTTCAGCACCATTCACAACTCCTCAGACACAGAAGGTGATTGTGTTTGTAGGCGTCTGGACCCAGACAACATTCAGGGCTTAGTTTACTAAATGGCATGTAGCATCTGCACAGCACGAGCGCTAGCCAAAGAGCATCTCCAGCAATTATTGCCCCTCAACATTTAATGGCATTACCAATTCTGAAAATCCCAGTTATAATATCCTGGAGCTTTCCATTGATTAGAAGCTGAACTGGATCAGCCATATAAAGATTGTGACAATGACAGCAGGTTAGACCCTGGGAATTCTGGGACTGGTAACTCATCTGTTGTCTCCCCTAAGCCCACCCACTACCTGGAGGATAAAAGTCCGGAATGTGATGGAATACTCTCCACTTGCCTATGTGAGTACAACTCCATCAATTCTAAGCAGCCCAGACAGAGCAGCTGACTTGACTGGTACCCTATATCCATCAGTATAAACACTTACTCGTTTCACCCCAGATGTACTGTTGCAGTGGAGTGTTCCATTTGCAAGATGCACTGTAGCAGCTTGTCAAGCCTCCTTTGTCAGCACTTTCCAAACCTATAATTACAACCCTCTGGAAGGGCAAGTGCAGCAGATACATGGAAACATTATCTTCATATTCCTCTGCAAGCCATTCACTAGCTCGATATGGAATTATATCGCTACCCTTTTTGGGTCATTGGATCAAAATCCTGGGAATCCCTTCTCGAACAATCTACACTCAGGTGATGTAGAGTCCATTTGGGTGGAGGTGAAAAATGGCAAGGGAAAGAAGACATTGGTAGGAATAGTGTATAGATCCCCAAATAGTAGCTGCTCTGCAAAAAGGCCATATGTCAAAAAACAGTAGTACTTATCTACAAAGAATAGGGGAATAAGTATGGATAACTTTAACTTCATGTTAATTCGATTAATCAAATTAGAAAGGATACCCATGACAATAAATTCACAGTGTGCATTAGAAATAGTTTATTAGAGCAATATGTCATGGAGCCAACCAGTGAGCAAGCCATCTTGGATCTGGTAATGGGTAATGAGGCAGGCTTAATAAATGATCTTAGAGTAGAAGATCCCCTGGGAAGTGGTCACCATAACATGATAAACTTCAATAATCAGTTTGAGAATGAAGAACTTGGGTCAGAAACAACTGTGTGTAACTTGAATAAAGAGAGTTACATGAAATTAGGATAGAGTTAGCTGAAGTGAACCCTGGATGGATAGATTATCAGGAATGACAGTAAGCAAGTAGTGGCAGATATTTAAGGAGGTACTTTATGACTCTCAGTAAAAATACATGCAAGTAGGGAGGAAAGACATTTATCAGGGGATGAGGGAGATGGGGTGAACACTGTAACTGCAAGGTAGTCGAGGTCTTAATGCTAAACAAAGAAGTGCCAGCTAAGGGATTATTAATAATTGATTTTGAAAATACATTTTGTCCTGAAGATGAGTTATGTAGAACAATTAACACAATGTTTGTGATGTTTAAATTCTTATTTACCAGAGTATGGCAGTTCATGTTGTGAAAAGGCAGATTTTTTTGTCTTTTCCCCTGGGAGTCCTTCACTATGAAGAAATAGTTGGGTTTCAGGTTTGCTCCATATTTCTGAAGAAGTTAATATCGCATGTCCAGGCTAGCAATGTAGAGTAGGGTCACAGCAGAAACCCAGTTGAAGTGGAGAGTGATCTGATTCTGATTGCCTATACTTGGAAGGTGTGGGTCATGATAATATCTAACTTAATTAATCAACACAACAGGAACATTAAAAAATGGTTTGTGGACTTTACCTTCCTTCATACAGTCCTAATCAGCATTAGAAGTTGAATTATCGGTTGTCTAATCCTTGCATTTTCTTTCTTCTGTAACATTATAGCTGCATGGGAGGCCTACCCATCTTTCCTATCCTGTTTACCAATTAGCTATTCCTGTGCTGCTGGAAGCAGTGTGGAAAAGTGATGTAAATGCTTTTTAATTGTCAAAACCATTTCTGCAAACAATTAAAGAGCAAATGCTTATAACAATTTTCACCTCAGATATTTCAGAAATATTCTTGATCATCATATTCAACTTGATTAGTGGCTTTACAAGCATAATAATATCTTTCTAGAACAAGGATATTATAGAGATTTTCAGTAGTAGCACTGCTCATTTTGTTTTCTTTCTAACCCTATCTTCATTAAATCATTTAAGCTAGAGTTTATGATTTGAAGTTATGGTTAACATTGCAGATACTTAGAGGTCTCATATGTTGCTTCCTGCCATTTAATAGAGGTATTAACTTACTGTCATAATATAGCAGACAGTTGTTCACCATCGGCATATTAAGCATCTTTATAACATTCCCATCAACAATAATGTCTGTTTTGATCTCTTCATTTTTTTTTAGTCTGTTCTACTCTGCATCTTTGAGCATAGAAGTTACTTCATTCGTGTTTTTGATGATCATCGTTAAGATAAATGTCTTTTTGATAATCCTGTAAGAAAACAATAATACATCATCAGTCTAACAACTGGACGAATAAACACATTTAAGCACATGTGGCATATTTAATAGGATTTCAAAATGTTAATTCATATTTGGCCTAAAAGCAATGGTTATTTGATATATCAGAGAAGATATTTTGGCTGTTAGTATGTCAGCAATATTTAATCACTTTCATGGTCAACTGAGCCAATTTCGATTTATGTGGCAAATTTCCCTGGTATTTTCTGAATGAAAACACCTAGCCACTATAGTTAGGGCAAATAAATTTATATTTCATATTATCAGACTTCACTGGGATAGCATGATCCACTATATGGAGTTGGCACAAAGTTAAAAATTTATCCAAGTGCTCTAAGTCCCCAATTTACCTATTAGATACACCCAGGCCAACAGAAAATGTAGACCTGACCTTAACAAGGTTTCTGAGTTTAACAATGATCAGGCTGTAATATGTGGGCATAAACTGTTGCAGTCTTAGAAATACATACAAACATTGACTGAGAGTATCCAGCAAATTGCATCTAAACAATTGTCATGTACAACTTAATGCCAGTCCCCAATACTAAAGGTAAAGATTGTTTACATGTGAGTGACTTCTATAGCTTTTTTTATAATGGCTTTTTTGTGTTTCTCAACTTTATGTGGATTCAGTAAAGCCTCCACTGAAACTGCCTGCCATTCATTTCCAAAGCTCTGGCCCTTCTTTTATGCAAAAAAAAATCAGAGAATGAGAATTTCCTGCAGGAATGTCAGTTTTGAATGGGTCATAAACTTTATGGACATCAGGGTCCATGATTTGTACTTTTAAATGCACTCAATATGCCATCAGAATGAATATAATTTAACATTAACAGATTTCTATGATTGAATTGTCTAAAATATGTTGTGCCTAATTTACTTAAGTGATGGCTCCAAACATTAATTATTGCCTGTAACATGAGACATAGGAAGGAATATGATGTACATTCCACTACCCAGGCCACTGTTGATTTTACTGATGGTGTATATCACTGTTTATATATTCTAGCCAGTGCTTATGGAGCTGAAGGGGGATTTTTTTAGTGTGTGTAGTGGTTAGCAGGAATGGCATAGAATTTAGCAGCAGTCAACTGATGGGAAGATACAAGTCTCGACATTGTTGTCCATCTGTTATTCAGAAATTAGGTAATTCAGTCATTGTGCACTACCAAACTCCAAGAATATAATTTTGCTCACTTTCTGCCTATTTTGTTGTTTTCAGTCTGGGAGTTATAATGTATTCTATGTCTCTCATATGCATGCAGGCAGCGAAGACAGAAGTTTATTAATCGTTTTAATCTACAATGAATTGCATGGTGGTTAAGGATCACTGGAAAGACAATGGCAGATCACCACTTTGTGCAATTATAGCAGAACATGGACACTCCAGAAAGAGAGAAGCCAATTTTGTTGATTAGGAATTCCAATCTTATTCAGGGAGAGGAGGTTATGCAATCTATGGGATTAATGCTACTTCTTCCAAGATGCATATAGTGAACCATACGCAAGTAGTTGACTTAAAGTAGGTTAGAACAATTAGTCCTGCTTTTCCACATAAAACACTTGCACAACATACCCAGACTCATACTGGGACAGCATATGATCACCAGAAATGCTGCAGACTGTGACTGAAGACCTGTCACTAACCAACCCACACAGCCCATATTTTAGGCACTTCTTAAAAGTGGATCCAGTATTACATATCTGAAAAGAAATGTTGGTGCCAGTGACAACATTGTTCCAACTCAAGTTGTTTCAATACTATATTTTCTTCAACATAGTAATTTTGCATTTGAAACAAAAACAGAAATTGCTAGAAAAACTCAGCAGTTCTGGCAGCAGCTGTGGAGAGAAATCAGAGTCAATGTTTAAAGTTAAACAATATTTACCGTGTTTAAAATTACAACAGTTTGCCCTCACTTATTATCTGGCATTGAAGTATCTCAACTTTAACTTGTTCTAAATGTCTTCCGTATCCTTCACTCTTGCCTATCTCTATAAATTCTTCCAGCCCTATAATCCTTGGAGCTTTATGGTCTCCTCCAGTTCTAGTGTCTTACATATCTGTTACTTTAATCACAAACCATAAACTTTGTAATCCTATCCTGAAACCTCTCTGCTTCTTGCTTGGGGGAAAGAAAACAATAAAAAGCCAGTAATGATTGTAAGTAAATACAGTGATCATACTGGTTTCCATCTCGAAGTATACAAAAGCAGTATTTCTCATTTGCCAGTTTGGCTGTTTTCTTCCCTTCTGGGCTCTGTTAAGTCGTGTCTTAAAACCTGCCTCTGTTGATTGACCTTGTGTCTGTCCATTCTAATAACTCCTAGTTTGGTGTCAAATACTTTTGCTGTTAATGCCCCTGTGAAGCCCTTTGGAATGTTTTATTTGTTTAAAGCAACATAAAAATGCAAGTTATTGTTTATCTGTGTAGGACTCACATTGTATATTGAACAATGAGATGACATTGAACTTGTCATTTTGGACAGCAGTTGGACCTGTAAAGACTTTCTCCCACCCAGCTCAGCTATAACAACAATTCAGCATAAACTTAATGCAAGTTAAGGAGAGTATATATAAATACTTCACTAACTATTCTCAGCTTTCCTCTTTTAATTATTTCTAGCTTTTTTATACCTACCTCCAGCCTCAGTCTGACCTGGCCACTTCAAAACCTGTTTAATGTCAGGCTTTTGGCTCTTCCACAAAGCTGCTCACACAGATCTTTTTTTTTCCCACAGATGCTATTCAGAAAAATGTTTTGTTCTATAAACGTGTTTGAACTCCCCATGTGCTTGTATTAGAAAATCTTTGGGTCTGTGACTCTGCTTGGATCTGTCTGCTCTGATTTTAAGTTTTGCTTTCAGCTACATTTCCAAATCTCTGCTGTTGCTAATTCAAAGGAAATTCTAAAGCATTTCAGCCACATTTCTTGCACCCTCCCCACTGTGAAGAGTTGTAAAAAAACTCTTTACTTTCAGACTCTGACCTTGACTTTGGATTCCCACTGTAGCTGCCTAAGGAAAAGATTAACACAAGTTGCCAGTATTACATTTTCAGATTGTCTCTACTGATATCCCACTATGTGCTCCAGACCAATGCAGGTAAAAGTGTCATATATCAAAAACAAACATACAGTGCTTAGCTATGGGAAATAATGATGTGGCTCAGGACTGTAGGCAGAAGCAATATTTCTATCCTTTGTTTCTTGTCCAAGTTCATGTCATAAGCTGTAGCAACACAGTGACCGTCATTACAACACAGTGGTTTTGTCGTTACAATTCTTTCATTTTTTGATCTTCTTCAAATAAGAGTGCCATTGATGATTGTCTTAGAATAATGAGTTGTATGAGTTCCATTAGAAGTAGCTGTCACCCTGCATTATTCTGTCTTGTTGATCACACAGCCCCACATTCACATTGTGACAACCAAACCCTTTGAGATGGTTAGATTGGTTAGAGTCCCTACAGTGTGAAAACAGGCCCTTCGGCCCAATCAGTCCACACCAACCCTTTGAACAGCAACCCACCCAGACCCATTTGCCTCTGACTAATGTACCTAACACTATGGGCAACTTAGCATGGCCAATTCACCTCACCTGCACATCTTTGGACTGTGGGAGGAAACTGGAGCACCCGGAGGAAACCCACGCAGACACAGGGAGAATGTGCAAACTCCACACAGAGAGTCAGTCGAGGCTGGGTTCAAACCTGGGTCCTTGGTGCTGTGAGGCGGCAGTGCTAACCACTGAGCCACTGTGCCGGTATTGAGTCTGATATTGTATGGTGGGTCTAATGTCGCAGCATTGGATTTAGAGTGCAGTGGATGATCCCCTGAACTTTGGAGCTAGCCAGCAGCTGTGTGAAATTGCAGGGCCTTCTTAGTTTGTTGAGTTGGTTAGTAGTGAAAATGATGGAAATTGTTGACTCTGTAATCAAATGTATTTGTGACTTCTTTATCACATCAGGTGTTTCCATAGCTATAGATACAATCCAGAATGACGTGTTGCCTCCCTGATTCAAGGGTCAATAATGTCACCCAGCAAATGATGGTGGGGGGAGAATCTTGTGGGGGGAGAATGCATAGCCAGTGTTTGTAGACCCAAGTTAAAATTGATCCTTGTGTATAGAGACATGGTGAAGAGGCTTTTACATAGGGTATTATAGAGCAGTCAGTGATGGTGGAGCCACTTCCCAGCTGAACAAACAAAACAAGGCTTCTTAAATGAGGACCAGCAAAACTAAAATATTGCATATACCTGTGCATTGAGTAGATGTATGGCCAGCAGATTAAGTATTAAGACTGAATACCAGTGCAGAACCTCATTAGCACAATTGAGAAAATAGTATCAATGGCTGTGAGTGTTAATTACTATACAGACACATTTGAATTAAGTGCTTGCATCTTTCATTTTACTTGGGGTATAAACCTACTGAAAGGGAATATTTTAAAGTGATTACTAGATGTGTGACTTTTGTGGAATTGTTGTTGTTCAATACTTACTGGAACTTGTAAAAAATGGTATCATCAAGGCTCCTTCTAATAAGTTATTGGTATTCAGAAAATGAAGTTAAGCCTTTTGTTAAATAATAGGGCCTCTCCAGCTTTGATTCAAACCTTGAGTTGATGCTGATCAACTTTGTAACTGCCTGCAATCCTTTTCCTTTCCTCACTGATGTATTTATTTCAGCATTAGTTAACATGCAGTGTTAATCTCTTGTGAACAGTGTCAGAAAATGAAAGTTTACTAAACATAATGTCGGATGGGGTTGTAATTAGCAATGATACAGAAACCAACTGACAACCTAAATATGGCTTCTATAAATGTAACACTGTTTTTGTTCAAAGTTGTTTTTTTCCTTTTGGTAGCACATGGCACTGACAGCAATATTCAACCTAATTTGAGTCATAATGTATCAGAGAGGCATTATGTATTGGTCCAAAGCCATGTCATAATGTGTGAAGGCCAAATAGACCAAAATGCTTGGGGTTTGTATTAAATGAAGCTGAATAGAAATGGCTCCAATGGTTTAAAGCAACAGCATGAAGAAGAGTGAGAAATATTGATTAGATCACCAACAACACACATTCAAATAGATTTCAGCAACCTGCTCTTTCGTACTAAATAAACAATTAGTTTTTTTCCTTCATCCATAAATTGGAACATTATATTTGGCCTAGTCCATAATTTTATGCTTTGTGGCCCTTTCATTTTTTTTTGCCAATCTTGGATCATGTTGATATTGATTTATGTCAAATGCAAAAGAAAAGAAAATGACAAATTCACAAACACCACCTGTTTTGGTTGGTAATCAATCTGTCTTTAAAACTGATAAGAGCTGAATTTGCAGTTACTGAGTGTAACATGGTGATCACCTCATGCATGAGAAAAAAATGTGCATTTTCTTGAATTTTATGTTTGTTGTCTTCTTTAATGAATAGAACTTGCTTTCTAAAATAGTGAATATATTTATGAGGCAGAACAGAAATTTATTTGCAAGTAGAACAATGTGGTATACATTTTTAAAAAATCACGATTTTCATTTACTGTTTTGTGAAATCAACGTATCCAATTAAAAGGCAAATCTGGTTCATGTGGGTATTTTAACTTTTGTGTTATTTCTTATAAAATCACTTTGATAAAAATAGGTCATGGATGATACATTTTGTATTTTGATCATTGTTACAGAGCTGCTTTAAGAAAAGTGGGTTATATTTTGATGTATACAGGGAGCAATGATCACTTATTGGCATTATTGGCAATATGAGCCTATTTCACTCATGATAGAGTTTTCTAATCAATAATGGATGGACTGATCAGACAAAATCTTAATTTTTTCAATTATTCTTTTCTTCATGAAAACTTCAATTGACCTTGTGATTCCTGATGACAAACCTTCTTTATAAGGGAGCGAAAAGCAGAATTTGATTCTTGAGAGGTTTCAACATAACTCTTGGAATAATATCATCTTTTCAGTGCTCAAACCTTTCCAGTGTAGCTGTCCTGCAGTGGTTCACTTCATCACTTGAATACCTTGAGCAAAATGGCTCCTCTATCTGGCAGTGCACATGACCAAAGGAATTTTAGACAGGCTATCATGGGGTAGTCAATGCCAATGGATATCTCATCAGGAGAGAAGAGTTTCAGAAGTCAAGAAGGAATATTGAGGGTGAGGTGTGGTGGTTGTTGGGATGGTGAAAGAAGTGGTGGGAGGGATGGTTGTGGGGCAGTGGGGGGGACGAATTCAGAACTTTAAAACAAGTTTCAGTAACATTAAAGTATTCCATGTAACAGGGCCTTGTTATTATGTGTACAGAAGATGACGTGTAAAAATTCAGTAAAAATACAGCACTGTATTAGTCTAATTTGGTAAACTTTGCCACATAGTCAGTCTCTGGGTTAGATCACCTCTTTGGAATAGTTCTGATCTTTGTTTCATAGAAATAAACAAAATTTGCATGGTTTTTGTAAAGGATAGACTATTTAGTCTGCCAAGTTCAGTGATTCCATTGATGGATTTTTAATTTCCAAGCCACTGAACTGTATGCCTATCTTCATATAAATTATTTCCTGGCATGTTCTGTCATCTGTAACATATTCCAGAAGCTGTTTTCCTGTAATATAATAAAATGTGGGTTTTTTGAACTGTGGGGTAGGCATAGTTATTCTCAGTTCCAACAATACACAGAGCTATTTTCCCACACTGTCATAGACTTTCTCAACTTTTGGCTGTGCTGTAATTTTCACAATTCTCTTTAGGCATATTCTTATCGTACCTGTATTGTTCTTCAGGTCTCTCCCTATCTCATTCTTGATGTTTCATTTTTTTTCACCTCACTGCTACTTTCCATTCTTGCACCATTTTCTGAAACTTCCCTGTGAATCTCATCACGGGTCAGATAATTGGAGATCTTTGAATCACAAATCAGTCTCCTGGCAGTGACTTCTGATAGACAGCAATACAAACAATTTGAACTTAAAGACTATTTTATCTTCACTTCAGGGTCCACGTTTAAGAGAAAAAAATCACAAATGCCCTCACCAGTACTCACTGTAATCAGTGCCTTCCCACATTTATACATTTCAAGACATGCTAAGGTTACAGCTATTTGCAAGGTAAGGCCTTTCACAGATATATTGCTACCACTCTTGTACCCCTACACCAAGAAAATGATTACAGTCCATTTCTTAATTCTTTTGCCATGTAGCAACTTTTGGCGAGATACACAATTAAAATATGCATATTAGGAAACAACTACCTGGTTCCCTAAAAGTTAAGCTCCAAAATGCAGTGTGTAAATGCGTCATGGACTGTAGATCTCAGTTGGTTAGAAAATCTCAAGGGTGTTATGCTGCTGCCATCAGCTCTGGTATCCCCCCCAAACTCCTTCCCAAATTATTGGATGGGAAAATTAATAGAAGTCACTGTTGTTTCCTGCCACCGTGTAATAATACCTTTGCCTGAATTTGCTCAGTCTGGGTACAGTGTTGGCAGAGCATTTCGATTGGACAACCCCAAATTCCCAATAGCATTGAATAACCTATACGCACTGGCTCACTACACTAGCATATAAATAATGAACTTTTGTAAAAAGTATTAGACGGCCGCTCTAAACCAAAACGTCATGAGGAGCCATTGTATAATGAGAAACAAACTATTAACACCTTCTGAAATTGATTTATTTTGGAACTGCAGTGCTCCTTGACACATAACTCATAGACAAGTCCTGGTTAGTTGACTGAGGTTTTTATTATACTTGGTTTCCTAAGTGAAGGCAGGGCAGTTATCCCCAGTGTCCTAGCTCATATTTATACTTCAACCAACAACACAAAACCGATTATCTGATCATTATCACCTTACTGTGGATGCTTGCTGTGTGCAAACTTGCTGCCTTGTTTTCTCTGTTATAACAATGACTTGGCTGAAAAATACGTAAGTGACTTTAAAGTATTTTGAGATGATTGTGGTTGTGAGAAGTACATAAATGCAAGTTATTCTTTCTTTTGTGCAAAATGCTTTTTTAAAGTTCAAGCTGATTGTATTGTTGATCAATCTATGATTCAATAACCTCCAACAGTCTGGAACATAGTGAGATGCAGAGGGATGCTTCAGAAAATAAGGTGAGAGTGAAGATGAACAGAGAGGAAAAATTGTTGAAAGAACAGAACATTAAGAATGACCTGGGAAAAATCTTGAATAAAAAGATACATGTGGTTACAGTCAGAAAATGCTGAAAGATGAAACATAAGAATTATGAAACAAACAGAAGCTGAGCGTATTTGCAGTAGTGTTATAAAATAGCTGAAAAGGCAGGTTGTTGGACATGAAAATGAATGTCTAATTCACAACTCAAGAACCCACACTTCCATGTATTAAATAGAAACAAGGTGGGGACTCTGCCAAAGATGACAGATGATATCAGATAATATGTTATATTTAGATATGTATATACTTCAGTACATTGCAAATGAAAAGTACAGTCATGACTTGGAGTGCTAGTGTTGGACTGGGTGCACAAAGTTAAAAAATCCCATAACACCAGGTTATAGTCCAACAGGTTTATTTGGAAGCACTAGCTTTTGGAGCACTGCTCCTTCATCCGGTGGTTGTGGAGTATAAGATCGTAAGAGACAGAATTTATAGCAAAAGTTTACAGTGTGATGCAACTGAAAATATATATTGAAAAAGACCTGGATTGTTTGTTAAGTACAGTATTTGTCAGAAGTATATTTTGTAACTTATGGTTACATTGGAAAATAACATGCTTCATTAACACTAGATAAGTTCCAGAAAATTGAGTTTGACTCACTGTAGAAGAGACTTCCATCATAATGCAGATCAGAAAATAGCTTTTGCATTTGTAAAAAATAAAAGTACTGTAATAGGAACTAATGTCATGGATAATGATCTTTCTGCTACCAATATCCCAGCCTGTTGATTGAACAGCCTCAATTGGAGAACCCAAGACTTACTTAGTGGCATTTGATACTCGCTCTCCTTCAGAGGTTGCAAAGTAATCTTAAATCAGAGTGTATTAAAGATACAACCTGAATGGACCCGAAATATAATTTCATGACAGGGAAGAAAAGCAGCAGATACTTCTCAGGAAAATGATAATGGCAGTGAGGGATACTGATTGGAGTTTCTCTAAGTATTCTGGGTAAGGCATCTAACTGTTTCTAATTTGCATCATAACTTTGAATCAGAGTCAATGCAAATTAATAAAGTCAAGCTTTTCAGGAGTAAAGGATGACCTACAAAATGAAGTTGGATCTGCAGGAAATTTAGGAGACAAAATTGAGCACGAATGATAATATACTGTGTGTATTTGTGGGTTAAGGGATTTTGGTCTTAATGACTTTTCAAGATATTGTAAAGCAAGAAATATAACAAACAGAACAAAATCTCTTAACTATGTTTCTAAATCCATATCACCCATATATAATGCAGGATGCATACTATAATTACAATGATGTATTCGGTCTGCACCCATGTTGATCAGTTTTAGATGCAGTAAGGGAAACATTTTAATGATTTGAGATAACATTGAAGATCCCCACTATAAGAGGGCTGAATTATGAGGAGATACTGAAAAAGCTGGGGCCTATAAACCTTAAAAGAGGTGTGAGCACCTCAGGAATTACATTAGCTCTTGAAACCAGGACAAGAAGATAGAGCACGAGGGCAAGAGTTTCAAATAGTACATGGTAAACATATACCATAGTCAGGAAACTCTCCTTGACTTAAAGAAAAATTAACATTTAAATGAGACCAGTGCACAGAACAGTCCTAGTGAGTTAGATTCAGGCAATTGCTGGATACTGTGATTGGAGATTTGCAATGACTCCTAATCAGATGAGTCTGACAGGACAAATAGCCTATTTCATTAATATTATCTTAGAGAAGAGTGTATAATACCATTTGAAGCTTAATTCATATTCAATAATTATGCCTAAAATAAGTTAATATGCTTCAGTTCCTCTGCTGCTGAAATCTTTATCTGTCATTTTGTCAGATCTAGCCTTCACTATTCCAATGTTGGCCAGCCAGTATTCTATCTTAAATAAACCTGAGTTCATCCAAAACTCTGTTGTCCATATCATAATTATAAAAGCCACTTACTCATCATTCCTTTGTTCACTACTCAGTATTGTTTCCTGTCTGACTATAATTTGATTTTGAAAGTTTTAATTCTATTTTCAAATCCCTCCAAAGTCTTACCATTCCCATTGTGTAACATCCCCCAGTGTGCCAGGTTCCTCGAAATCTCTGTGATTTTCTGATCCTTGTGTCTCACGTCCCAGAGTTTTCATCACTCTCCAATTGAAAGTTATGTTTTCAATTGCTAAAGCTCAAGAAATCCCCTCTCTAAACCTCTGTGTCTTCTGAAATTTCTATCTCTTCTGTTAAGTTGATCCTTGCAACTTTAGTCTTTGAGTAAGCTTTTGGTTAGCTGCCCTGATATCTCATTTATGTGGCTGTGTCAACTCAGATAAGCCTGATGAATTATGTAACTTCAACATAATAGATGGTAGAATATAACATTTAGATTGAGAGTGGGAAACTTGAGTCAGAAACAACTGTGCTAAACTTAAATATTTATATTGGGATGAATGTAGAGTTGGCTAGAGTGAACTGGGAAATGTGTTCAAAAGATAAGATGGTTGAGCAACAATGCCAGGCATTTAAGAAAATACTTCATGACCTGTAACAAAGATGTATCCCAGTGAGAAAGATGATTCTAGGAAGGGGTAAAGCAATCATGGTTAACCAAGGAAGTATCAAATTGAAAACAACAACAACAACATTTGGCAAAGATTAGAGGGAGCTGAAAATGTGTTGCTGGAAAAGTGCAGCAGGTCAGGCAGCATCCAAGAACAGGAGAATCGACGTTTCGGGCATCAGCCCTTCTTCAGGAATCACTTTCTCCTCAAAGATTAGAGGGAAACCAAAGGATTGAGAAAATATTACATACCAACAAAAAAAACCAGGAAAAAATAAGCTGTGAGGGTAAACTGACAAGTAATATCAAAACAGGCAGTAAGAAGTTCTTTGACCATTTTATAAGGAGAAGAGGTCAAAGTGAACATAAGTCCCTTAGAGAATGAGGCTGGGGACATAATAAGGGCGTGGGAGGTATGGGGAACACCAGGAAATGGCACAGGATTTCAATCAATACTGTGCATCAGTCTTCATGATAGAATAACATCCCAAAAGTACAAAGCTATCACGGATCTAAAGCTTGTTGGGATTAGATGATTAGAAAATAAATGCAATAACTAGCACCAGAGAAAGATTACTAGGGAATATAATGGGGCAAAAGACATACGAGTCTCCTAGATCTGATGAGTTTTATCTTGGAATTTTAAGGAAAATAGCAACAAAGATAGTGGATGGCCTTCAACAGGCCGGAGTTGTTTTCCCTGGAGCGTTGGAGGCTGAGGGGTGACCTTATAGAGGTTTACAAAATTATGAGGGGCATGGATAGGATAAATAGACAAAGTCTTTTCCCTGGGGTCGGGGAGTCCAGAATTAGAGGGCATAAGTTTGGGGGAGAGAGGGGAAAGATATAAAAGAGACCTAAGGGGCAACTTTTTCACGCAGCGGGTGGTACGTGTATGGAATGAGCTGCCAGAGGATGTGGTGGTGGCTGGTACAATTGCAACATTTAAGAGGCATTTGGATGGGTATATGAATAGGAAGAGTTTGGAGGGATATGGGCCGGGTGCTGGATTAGGTGGGACTAGATTGGGTTAAGATATCTGGTTGGCATGGACGGGTTGGACCAAAAGGTCTGTTTCCAAGTTGTACATCTCTATGACTATGACTCTAATTGTTAGATTCTGGAAATATCCCAGATGATGAGAAAATTTCCAATCTAACACCCTAATTTAAGAACTTATGGAGCCAAATAACAGGTAATTATAGGGCACTTCACTTCACAACAGTCATTCGGAATATGCTAGAGCTGATGATAATGGATGTAATAACAGAGCACTTAAAAATGTACAATATAATCGAGTAAAGTCCATCTCTGGAAGAGAGACATAATGCCTGACAAGTTTATAAGAACTCATTGAGGAGGTAACAAGCAAGATAAATAAAGGGGAACAGTAGATGCAATATATTTGGGTTTCCAAAACATGTTTGATAAGCTACAGCGCATAAAGCTATTGTTGGGGACAGGAGTTTAGCATGGACAGAGGATTGATGAATGAACAAAAGGCAAAGACTTGGGAAGTGTGGGACATTTTCAGGATGGCAACCTTTACCTAATGCAGTACCACAGGGATCAGCCTGGAGACACGCTTGTTATTGACTTGAATACTGGAAGTTAATAATGTACTGTTGGCAAATTTGTAGATGGCACAAAAATAGGTGGAAAGACAAGTCGTGCGGATGGCACAAAGAATCTGCAGAGAGTTGAACACAGATTGAGTGAGTGGGCAAAGGTTTGACAGATGGAAATATAACATGTGAAAGTGTGAAGTCATGCTCTTTGGCAGGAAAAGTTAGGGAGCTTCATATTATTTAAGTGGAGAAAGACTGAAGAAAGTTGATACACAAAGGGTTTGGAGGTCCTTGTACATGAATCAGAAATAGTTAGCATCCAAGTTCACTGGTAATAGGGAAGGAAAGTGAAATGTTAGCCTTTATTTCAAGGGGAATGGAACATAAAAGTATGGGCATCTTGCTAAAATTATACACAACATGAGTGAAAATGCAACAAAAATGGAAATTGCAGGAAAAGCTCAGCAGGTCTGGCAGCATTTGTGGAGAGAAATCAGACCTAATCTTTCATTTCCAGTGATATTCCAATGCAACTAGAATAGTGTGAATAGTTTTGGTCCTCTTAGCTAAGGACAGATATATTTGCATTGGAAGCAGTGCTGAGAAGGTTCTCTTGGTTGATCCTGAATGTTGAGGGATATTTTGATGAGGAGAGGTTATGCAGATTGCATAACCTTAGAGTAAGGTGTCAACCATTTAAGATAGAGTTGAGGAGGAATCTCTTCTGAGAGGAGTCAGTTGGACTTGATGATGGAATTCTTTAATGCAGAGGGCGGTAGAGAATGATGGTTGGGTGTTTTCAAGGCTGAGCGGACAGATTTTTAATCAGTCAAGGAAAGTGGAGATGAATGTATCAAATCAATTTGTTGAATGGCAGAGCAAACTTGATGTATCAAATCATCTAATTCTGCTCCTCCCATCTTAACCAATGTTCAATGGTTCATTGTGTAATTAATAAAATTGTTGTTGATGCAGAACTATACTTCTTGTATATTTTATCAGTGCTAAAATTTTATTTGATACAAATTTTCCAGCAACATTCACTCGCCCCACTATATATGCACAGTAGCGACAGTTCAAACCTGTGACTACTACCACCTAGTAGGACAAAAGCAGCAAATACTTGGGGACACTGCTATCTGCATGTTTCCTGTTAAGTCACACGTCATCCAAATCATTGTCTTTTAAAAAGTCAGTGGGTCAAAACCCTAGAATTCCCTTTCCAACAGCACTGAGGTGACAGTGGTTAAAGAAGGCAGCTCATAACACTTCTGAAGGTCAATTAAGAATTATTGATTAAGAATTGGCAATAAATGTTGCCAGCTGACAATGGCCATGTCCTTTGAATGAACAAATTTAGCTTCACTGAAAAGTGATCAGTTAAACCTGAGTAGGATGCTTGTAGGATATGGTTTCCCAAAACCCATTCCTAAAAGATATTAGCTAGAAGCAGCTAAGAGCCATTGATCATAACCACTCACTGGTTATACAATATTCTGAATAATTTGCCTATCCATTGCCTGTAAAAGATCCAATTTGTTTTAAATGTTTGCCTAATGTGTTATGTAACAACAAGTTGGTTGGCAAATAATTAATAAATTGATCTACACTAGAACTTTATTGCATTGAAATTTCTCTTTGATAAAAGTGGTGTACCCATTTTAAAGATAATACAAAGTATATTTTAGTTAATATATTTCATATTAGCTTTACACAATATAGCAAATATACCTTTGTAATTGTTCATTTTTTCTGATACAACCTGTCCTGCACAGGTTGCTGCTTGTTCTGTCTTCAAAGTGAGTTAAAATTAGTCAAGCTATTGAGTTACATGCATTACTGTTCATATATACTGTGCAATAATATTGCAATCAATCCTCAAGAAGGATAAGTGATACTTTAAGTGATATGATGTTAATATTATTGATTATTACTGAAATCCTATTACTGAACTTCTCTGCTCATTTTGTGACTTCATTTATCAGATAGTTATCAGATTTTATAACCAGCAGACTTTCACACCATTTAAAAACATAAGACAGTTCACTGTCCTTGCTGTTTGCAACTATATATTATACTAATGAACCTACTGTTTATAATGATTCTAGCATTTGCTTTTGGACATAATCAATTCTAAATCTCGAGAGTGTGGTGCTGGAAAAGCACAGCAGGTCAGGCAGCATCTGAAGAGCAGGAGAATTGACATTTCAGGCATAAGCCCTTCACCAAGAGGGGAACCCTTCATCATGAAGGGCTTATGCCCAAAACATCGATTCTTCTGCTCCTTGGATGCTGCCTGACCTGCTGTGCTTTTCCAACACCACACTCTTGACTCTGATCTCCAGCATCTGCAGTCCTCACTTTCTCCTAGTCAATTCTAAATGTGTCAATTCATTGATAACCCTTTCTTTCTGTACTACTCCTTTTTGCCTTGAGTGCTACATTCCATGTCAGAATATTATAATTAGGAGCAGTAGAGCATACAACCCCTCAAGCCTGTTCTAACAGTCAATAGTCATATTTGAGCATTGAGCTTAACTCTTTTCTCTCCTGCTCCTCTTTTACCTAAGTTCTTGAGAGACCAAACATCTATCTTGGTTCAAACTGCAGCAATCATAATCTCCTAGGGTGGAGAATTCAGAGCATTTATAATCATTTGAGTGAAGAAATGTCTTCACATTTTAGTCTTGGTTGATCAGCGATAGACCTGAAAGCATGCACCCATGTTCTAGATTTTCCAGCTTCTTATTGTCAGCCTGTTGATTAGCTTCAGAGTCTGAAATATATCAATGAGACCACTACCCGTGCTGATAAACTCCAGAGAGTATAGACAAAGGGCAACCCTACCACCCCAGGAACCAATTTAGTGAAACTTCATTGCACAGTCCACAATAGAAGTATGCCCTTCCTTGAAAATGGAGACAAAACACAGAGTACTCAGAGTGTGGTCTCACCAAAGTCTTGTACAATTGGAGCAAGGCTTCCTTATTCTTAGCTTCAAATCCCTTGTAATAAAGGCTGACATGCCATTTGTTTCCTAATTGCTTATTGTTTCTGTTTACGTTATCTTCCCTGTACAAGTACACTAAGTCCTTTATGGACACCAACACTGACATGTTGCATAGTCTTTTTAAACCCTATTTTCTTTTCTATTCTCACTATCAAAGTGTATAACCTCATACTTCACACATTATTCTCCATCTGCCATATTGTTGCTGACTTGATTAAGCTAGCTATATTTCTTTGCAGCTTTTTTTGTGCCCACATTTCAGCTTACATTCCCACCTAGATCTGTAACATTTAACAAACTGCATTACTTTTGTTCTCTTTGTCTAAGAAATTAATATAAACTTTAAATAACTGAGAACTAAAGCGCTAATCCTTTGAAACACCATTAGTCACAGCTTACCAACTTCAAACGCTTTGTTCATACTTAGTCTCTGTTTCCTGTCTGTTAACGAAAGCTCTAGCCATGCAACAATATTTCTCCCAACCCCATAAACCTGAAATTGCGGGGTTGCCTTTTGAGTGCCTTTGGAAATTGAGTGAAACCTTATCTACTAGTTATCCTTTCTCTACCCTACTAGTCACAGCCTCTGTATTAATATTATCTTCATTGATTGATTATTTTATTTATTAGAATGGTCAGCCTTATTAGTAATTCAAAATGGATCAATGGGTTTCTGAAAAAGCTCAGCCAGAATGTAAGCTTTTAGAACTCTTGAGTAATCCCATAATCACAGTGGCGAATGGCAATCAAAGGTAAATTATAGCCCAATTCACCAACATGCTCATGCATAGATCAAAACCGTGGTATAAACAGAGAATGTTGAAGCTACTCACCAAGTCAGGCAGCATCTATGGAGAGAGAAAAGACTTAATTTTTCAAACCTGGGAAGTTCCATTGTTTTCAGTGTTTACTTTAAAAGTCCCCTATTGGCAATATCTTGCTTTAATTTTGCTACCCTGGAAGATTGCAGTTATGTACTCATTCCAGGATATAATTCAATTTGTCAATCCAGTGTAAAACATTGTTATGCTGTTAAAGATATTGGGCTGGAATTTCTGAGGAGTCACAATCACACTGAGAATGCACACTGCTCCTGTTTGAAGTTCAGAAAGAGCTCCATATTTCTCAGTGGGATTTGAATCAGGGTTCCTTCAATCTGACAGGTTACTCATCATGAAGGACAATCAAACAAAATTTGACTGCATAGGTAAAAACAAGGACTGCAGATGCTAGAAACCAGATTCTAGATTAGAGTGGTGCTGGAAAAACACAGCAGTTCAGGCAGCATCCGAGGTGCAGGACGTTTCGGGCAAAAGCCCTCCATCAACATCTGACTACACTCTATTTTTCACAGTAGTCAATTGCCAAGTTCTGCAAGTTAAGTGTCCACCATCACAGATGAGCAATTTGATAGCATCTGTTAAAGGGCAATTATGTAAGGCAACTGTGAGGATAGAGTGCCAACAAGGTAGATGCTAAGTGTGGAGAGTCCCAGGTAGGTAGAGGATGAGAAGGTGTGATGGTAGTAAGATGCCAGGTAGAGGAATAGGAGGTCAGGTAGGTTGAGGGCAAGGTTTCCAGGTCAGTGGGTGCCAGGAGACAAGTTGGAAGGAGGCACTGTCAATCTGAAGCTGCTCTGCACTGTTCATGACTGTTGGCATGGACATGGCAGACAAGCGAAAATATTTACAAAAACAGAAATTGCTGGAAAAACTCAGCTGGTCTGTCAGAGAAAGCAAAGTTAATGTTGTGGATCCAGTGACACTTCTTCAGAAAGAGAAAGCAGAGTTAACGTTTCAGGACCAGTGACCCTTCTTCACGACAGTTCTAAAGAAGTGTCACTTGATCCGCAACATTAATTCTGCTTTCTCTCCACAGATGCTGCCAAACTTGCTGGGTTTTGCAGCAATTTTTGGTTTTGTTTCTGATTTCCAATGTCTGCAGTTCTTTAGGATTTTTTTGTTCAGTGAAAACAGGTTCCCAGCTTCACTAGCTGGAACTTAGAGGTCTGGCTGGACGGGGTGGTGCACAGGCAAGGAGTCCTCTGCTCCACAGGACCAACAATGGAACCTATGACACTGGACCAAAGCAGCCTGGACTGAGGCTGACCCCCAGATCAGTGCAATCTCAGCTGTTCTGAAGAATGCAGGACAATGTAAGAAGAATAATGTCCTCCTCCACTTTAACGGCATAAGTACCACCATCTTCTCTCCATTATCTCACAATCACACTATCTCACCTCCCACCAAGACCCATGCCCTCCCACTTCCACTACTGCCCGCAACATCTTCCCTCACTCACTCTTACTCACCCCAACACCTGACACCGCTAACCTGGAATGCCCTGAGTGCTGCCTACTCGATTGCTTAGGATGCCTCCCCATTGCACCAAGA